>NC_140483.1:23102500-23352500 GCF_964271855.1 Acomys minous | reverse complement strand
TCTGGAAGACTGAGAATGTGGGGGGAGAAGTCCATCCAAACACAGATGTTCCGGGGGGAGGGGGGTGTAGGAGGCATTTTCATAGCGTCAAGAGACCAGAATGATGGAAGGGGGCAAATTAAGCAGGCCCTCGGAGGAACAGCAGTGGCAGCCTGGAGCGCAGGCAATTTTGGGCTGTGTACTCAGGGGAGTTCCAGAGTGGCAGCTGCTCCCTGAAGTGAAGACGCAAGACATGCCCTGGAATACAGCCATTGCTTTTTATTTTCTCTGGCTAGCAGCATGTTGACAGGTCACGGGGAACCGAACAACCATCCCAAATGATTGAGGGCCCGCAGAGCTGATTTATGAAGCAAAATCACCCGTTGTTTCCAGGTTGCCTGTCCTTCTAGCAACTTCCACAGCCCATTAGAAACAGAGTCAGACATCCATTACTCTGTAGGGGCTGGCCCCATTGTCCTCTGCAGATACCCTAAAACCTCAAAGGCTGAAGTCCTTTATCTGAAACAGTGCAACCCAGGCACATGACCTACGCACATCCTCTTGTGTCCTTTAAATCATCTTCGGGTGATTTATAATCCATTATGCAACGTAAATGCTATGAAACAGTTGCTGTACGCCTTTGTTTAGGGACTAATGAGAAAAAAAAAGTGTGCACGTGTTCAGGACAGATGTTCAGTTCCCCCCCACCCCCACCCCCATGGTTGTGTGGCTCAGCAGTACGGAGAGCTCACTGCATTGGATCCCCTTCCTTTAACTAGAATCAGAGGTAGAGACGGAGGACAACTTAAAAATGTAACAGAATTAACTCAACTGTAGCTAGTTTTACCACTCTCCTGTGCTACTTAGGCCAGACTTTTCTTTAAATGGTTAGTACGATGTATCACCCAAGTAGGAAGACGAGACATCAAACTTGTCTTTCAGAGGTGGGACGGGAGCATAACACTGCTCGTGGAGATGGTTGACAGCCACACGCTCCTAGGAAGGATTAAACTTTCCTAGGTGTTGGTAGAGTCACGATTTAAGTTTTCTTCCTCGGGGGTGGGGGTGGGGCGTGGGGGAGAATGGTTACGAGTCAATTGATGGATCCTTGTGTCTCTAAGGTTTGATTTCCCTCTCTCTGTAAGAGACGTGTTTCAACTTCTACCACACACATCCCACACTTACCTTATTAAGTTAAATGGGAAAACGTGCATAAAGTTCTATGACAAAGCCACACTGAACCCTAACGTGAATGTCAGAGCAAACATTCGTACTATTGTGTATAACCGCGTCAAGCCCTCCAACCTCTCTGGGCATCATTTTCCCTTCTGCAAAGTGAGTACCTTGGTGTAGATTGTATCTGAGACACTTCCTGGAAAAATACAAACTTTGGAACCCTGGTAGGGAGGGTAAGACGGGCACAAATGAGGAAACCAAGAGCAGGAGGAGTTTGGTGAGAGCAGGAGGAGTTTGGTGACATCAGGTGGACCTTAGAAGCAAATAGCAAAGATGGAGGAGAAAAAGGATGTGTCTGTAGAGGAGATGTGAAATGGGGCTTCTTCCTTTGTACTGAAAGTAGGAGGGAGTCTCATGCCTAAGAGTTTTTTTTTTTTTAAAGAGTGAAAAAATAGAGAGGCAGATGTTGAACATGATCTTGGCACCAGCACTGAGGACTCCGAAGGAGAGATACTGGAAACAAGAAATCTAGGGAAAAGAACAGGCACACACATCAGACATTAAATTAGAGGCTGAGAAACAGGATGAGGAAACGGTCTCTAAATCCCATACCTGGAAAAAGTAGCAATGCTTTCAATGAAGACAGCACAAAGGATGTACTATGCACCTTGCACCAGAGAACCAGGAAAGAAGAGTCAGGGGGGATTTGCGGAGGCCAGGCATCCATTAGGACTCCTTTTAAAGTCCTTCTCAAGTCCTTGAAATGTTGACTCTCCTCTACAACGGAAGGTTAACAGGAGTAAGAAAACAGATTGTGTTCATCGCTTAGGATCTTGAGAGTTTCAGGCATGAGGCTGAGGCCAAAACTACAGGAAGAAGGATGGAGGCCTCGGTGAACACCCAGGGTAGAGAGGAAGCTAGGATGAAGGAAGGATCCTAAGGCGATGCTAAAGAAATTACAAGGAGGACAACAATAATAAAATCAGAACTGGGAGCGATGTTAGAAGTCAAAAGAGCTGTCACTCACCCAGCTTATAACAACAATGGAGTCTCCGAACGCAGCTTCTTCTAGTACACCTGCTATCTGCCCCACTATCAACCATTCATCACATCATCCTTTAAAGGTGTGTTTCACAACTGTTAAGGTCCTTACGACTCTCCAGAGGTCTTTGTTAAACTATACACTGTGCAGGATTGAGGGGACTCAAGGACCCTTAATTTCTAACAGGGTCTCAACGACACTGACACTCTAAGAAACCAGCTTTGAGTAGCAAGGCTCTAGAGCTGTTGGCTGCTAACATGCGATGATTCGAGGCATTAGGATACATCAGTATTGCAAGGGACATGAACACACAGCACAAGGTATTTTCAGAAACAGCCAAATCATGAAACCCCAACAGCTCTGATACATACACGATAAAGATGAGAGCATCCACGTCACAAGTTCTCAGGAGAGGCTCCTTTCAAAGTCTAACATTTCACCTGCTGTCAGTAGGTGGCAATACTTCCTTGGGGTCCAAGGGACAAACATTCTCAAGGCATGCTGAGCACTGGAACCACGTGGGAAATATAAAATGTCGGCATCCAGATTCACTCCAAAACATTTTGGTATCTTGGGTGCTCAGGGACATATGTAATTTCCAAGGTGATTTTAATATGCAGCTAACTCTGGGGACCACTAGCAATAGAAGTTATAGCAGACCACAGAAGCCAAGAAATAAGGGGCTACCTAATCACTCTTTAGTCCTCCTCTCTCCCCATCCTCAAGTGATGCAATGCACCTCATATAACTTCCACTCCACTTTTCCCTCCAGCCTCTCACATGGGTTGCTCCAAATTCCCATGACAACCACGGTCCTGGGTAAAATGAGACCTGGATGCTTGGGTAGGAAAAACAGCCGCACCCTTTGTTTTCTACGGGGATTAGAGGAAGTTAGTGCACATCTCCCTGTGGGTGTGTGCACATAAGCATACAAGTGTGTGTGTGTGTGTGTGTGTGCACACACATGTGGAAGCCAGATGTCAATATCAGGTGTCTTCCTTTATCACCCCTACCTTATTTTCTTTAAATATATTGCTCACTGAACCTGACTACTAGGCTGGCAATGAGCTCCAGGGATCCACATAATGTGCATGCTCTGCTGCATGCTCTGAACTATCTGTTTAGCTCTGGGACTCCATTTTAACCACAGCAAACTGTCTATGCAAACTCATGTCAAGTACCAGCCACAAATGTAAGAACAACTTTTTCTAATGAAACTGTTACTTTATGCTTTGAGGGACATGTTTTATCTGTCTTGACAACCTAAGTCTGCCACAGGAACTTGTAAGTAACAACAGGCAATCACAGATAAGCGAATGTGGCCACGTACTGATAAAACTTTATTTATAAAAATGGGCAGTGGGTCAGATTTTACCCATGAGCTATTGTTTGCCCACCTGTGATCCCAGCATTCAAGACATCAAGGCAGGGGAATCACAAATCTGAGGTCATGGGGTGATATAATATAACACTATCTCAAATAATATTTTAAATATTTATTATGGAATGAAATGGAAACTATGTAGTTCATGCATGATACAGTATGAATACAGAAAAATTACAAGTGAATTGGCTAACATAAAAAATTTTAATAAAAAGGATAGAACTATTGATAAAATATTAGAAAGCATAAAATATCTCAAAGACATTATGTTCCTTGGTAGAAGCCAGTCTCAACAGATCACATTCTGCATAATCCTGGCAGCCTGACATTCTCCAAAGGACAGACCAGCATGGGGCTGGAGAGGTGACTCAGCAGTTAAGAGCACTTGCAGAGGACCAGGGTTTGGCTCCTAGCACCCACATGGTGGCTCACAGCCATCCATAAGTGTATCTTCAGAGGATCCAATGCCCTCTTCTGACCTCCTTGGCACCAGGCACACACATGCCCACATGAATGCTTGCAGGCAAAATACGCTGACACATAAAAGCAAAAATATAAATCTTTAAATTTGAGACTTTAAGACTTACGAAAACAAAACTAAGTGAAACAAACATTAGCAGTTGCTAAGGACTAGGGGAAGAAAAAAGATTTAACTACGAAGTGATAGCACCAGGGACAATTTAAGGACGATGGAATATTCTGTAGTCTGACAGTGGGGGTGGTTACACAACTCAAAGATTAAGATTTCCAAAACTACAGCCATAAAATCGATTTTACTGTGGTAACTTCAAAAGCAAAATGAAAATTAGGCTGGGCTATGTTAGGATAGGGAGCACCTCCCAAGATGATCTTATTCCTCAGGAAGATCGCAGACTGCCAGTCCCAGAATAGGCTGAAAAGTACCCTGTCCTTCACAGCAGAAACTACAGTGACAGTTCTGGACTTGCTGCCTCCAAGGTCAAGGTCAGGGTCTGTAGAGTCTCCTTAAAGAAAATGTCATAGTGACTGAGAAGATAAGGGGAGGCTCCCCGGACACTGGGTCCCCTGTAGCACATATGCGGTCAGTCCAGGTACTGACAAGATCCCTGGGGAGGGGTCATAGCACAGGGTCATCAAAAGACCCTGCTACCAAGCTTTGATTACTGCGCCCCCTGTGGGAAGCCATGGAGCCATTATGGAGATATACTAGTATCTTTAGGAGTTGCTGTCAGGTCTGGCCATGTCTCTGTAGCCCTCAAGGCTCCATATAAAGAACTCTATCATCTCCATAAGTGTAATTAATTGTCTAGTCTAGTTATCCTGGGCAGAAGCCTCACCCACCTCAGCTCTGTCCACAGCAACCCTGGACACACTGCCTAGCTGGTTTCTGAACATCTCTGCTTCCTCAGCGAGTGTATATTAAACATGTACAGCGGTGCAGCTCAGGCAAAAGGGCACACTAAATAACAGATATGTGTCTTGGCAGACAGAGGTAGGGAGGTCCTCGGGGTTGGAGCTGATAAGGTCATCAGGAGATCGTAGGTTAAAGAGGAAGAGGACAATCTGGTGTGCCCAGTCTGTCCTCACACCATCTCTCCCTGCCGCTGCCCATGTTCCTTGTACCAGAGCATCAAGTCTCTGTGCTCATTCCGTGGAGCTCAGAAGACACGGGGTCTGTGAGCTTGAGAGTGCCCCATTCTTCAGCCCGCATTCTGAAGAACCCGCCCTTCCTGTTCTCAGCACACAAGACAAGGGGAAACTTTAGGAGGAAGAGTTTGTGTCCCTTCAAATTCCTATGTTGGTGGCCTAGCTTCAGGGAGGTTACAAGTCTGGAACGTAACTGGGTTTAGACTAGGTTCGGGGAGATGGGGGCTCCTAAGGATGGGCTTGGTGTCCTCATAAGCACGTGACTGAGAAGCTGGGTGTGGTGGCACGTCTGTCCTATGGCTTGGGAGGTAGAGGCAGGAGGATTGAAAGTTTAAAGCCAACAGCCTTGGTGCCAGTGAAGAGGGAAAGGAAAGGAGAGGGAGGAGGAGACCTAGGCTGAGAAAAAAAAAAACATGTGAGGAACCTAAGAAGGTGGCCCCCTGTAAGAGTGCCCACACCAGAATCAACTACGCTGGCTCCCAACAGACTTCCTGTCCCCAGGCTATGAGAAATAAATGCTTGCTATCTGGGTTAACCCTCTCTAAGGTGCTTTTGTATGGAGTCCAAGCTGATTAAGACAGAATTGGTGGAGGAAATCATGAAAATTATCAGTAAGAGAGGCAGGAGATGGCTGCTCATGATAAGGAGTGCAGAGCTGAGCTCAAGCCCTGGGAACCAGCACACACGGGGCTGAACTGGCCTCTCCCATCCGGAGGCCACCTATTCTCCCTTGCTCTGCCACAACAGAGTCCTAATCATCCTCACAAAATTTACCTGTTGAACCCAATGACATTTCATAGCTATTAGGCGCTATCTTCCTATTATCCTAGCTAATATCATCCAATGCTTACCAACTTGGCCCTCAGTCTCTCCCCATAAGTTAGTCCAGCCATACACAATAGCATTTCAGTGTGGAAAAGTACCCACTCTCCCTTCACTGCACCTCTGGGAAGAGTGCGTGGATCATGCTGGGTGTCAGAAGAAACGGCACCCCTCTCCCCATCTTAATCTTTTCTAAAACACGACATCTTAGGTCCTGACTCAAGATGTGTCATCCACTGCCTGAACAAGATGATCAAATCTGGCATTAAACACTGCCACAGGGCCACAGGACGCAAATCAGTGTTCTCTTTCTCATCACGCAGCTCCACGCAACGTGTGGCTTCTATGCCGTGTTCTATGTGTGATAAGAGGGCCGCAACAAAATAGTCAAATGCACTAAGTAGCCTCTCTTTCTTGGGGGGTCCTTAGTTTTTTTCCATGTCCATACTTGGACTTAGCAATAACTATCCATAAATTCTTACTCACTCCCTAGTCCATCTAAAATATCCTACAGTTCTATTCCAAGTAAGACCTCCTCTATCACAGCCTGAAGGAAACACACACACACACACACACACACACACACACACACACACACACACACACACTTACTTCCTGGTTCTTTCTGTTCCTTGTAACCAGCACCTAAACTCTTTGAAAGTAGACATATGTGTTCCTTGAAGGTAGATGTTATATAAAAAGTCAGCTTCTTGTCCTCTTCAGTGCCTATTCATAGAATTTCCAACCAAGTACAAGGACTTCCTCTGACGATGTAGGTGGCTGGCTGGGGCTGCCGTGTTAAGACTATGAAGAAGCAAAAGGACGAATCAAGGAAGCATTACAGAGCCCAGCTGTTCCCAGTGGGGCAGGAAAGATCTACCAACCCAGGCTTGTTAGCATTATCAACACCAAAAGGCAAGAAGGGGCTGTGGGTGGCCCCTTGGCTAGCTGCCATTTAATTTGAAGAGGAATAGTCTTCCAAAAGCCGCTCGGCTATTCCTTCTGTTTATGTGTTAGCCTATCTAGCTTTTATAATGGCTGCTCTAGAGAACACAGCATAAACGCTCAGCACTGACGGATCTATGTATCCGATGAGTGGTGGTTGCTTAGTGGTCCCCAGACTCCAAGGCCAGCACCATGTTTTTCCATCTACAGACTACAGACTCAGCCTCTGTCGCCTATTTCTCTTTCCCTAAGAGCTTAATGACTTTTAGGTAATGGGGCTACCGAGTGGGCCACAGGTAAATGGCTCTCCTTGCTACTTTTTCAGAAGAAAATTGGAAAAGGAAAAAGAACAGCAGCGACAGCTCTTTGAAAATTACCTCTAATGTGCAATTTGTTTTGTGGCAATCAGTGCACTCTGAGCCCAAATCAGAGATCTTCTAGGACTAAGCCCCATAATAATATGTCATTTAACAATTTATCGGTGTGAAATAATTATGCCAAAAAGAAAACAATTTTCCTCCAGGCTAAAAGGAGCTCACTCACTTTTGAATACTCCCCCCACACCCACCCAGCTTTTAAAAATGTATAATTAGGAAGATACTCAGTTGCAACCAATTACATTTAGATCCCAGTTTAAAAATACACCCTAATTTATTTTTTAACTTCGGTGTGTTTGCCCATTTCTTAAAATGTTAAAGATCTCCTCTCAGTAGGCCCCTCATTTGACATCTCCTTATCTCTGAACTGCCTTCCCAGTCACTACGGAGAATAAAGGCAAAGCCAATTTAGATGCAGGGATCTTATGTCTGATAGTGACCAGTGCCCTGAGGATCTGAAAGGGGCACTGACCTTGAGAAACTGGCCACAAGGAGGCTCACACTCTCAAAGTCAATGAGCTTAATAGGGAAGGTACCCCCAAACTCAACCTGTCTCTTTACATATGCAGAAGCCTCTTCTAAGTCAAGAAGGGGAGGAGGGGGGCTAACAAGAAATGCTCTCATATACCAGTGTGGGGGAAACCCATCTGCATGTGCCTTCTGCCTGAGAGAGAGAGAGACCTAGCGACTCGCTGGGTCCTTTCCATTTGGAAGTAGAACTCTGATAACAGGAAAAAAACTTTCCCATGTTCCTCCTTTGGACAACTCTCACTCCCACTCCCTTCTCTCTCTCTCTCCTCTCTCTCTCTCTCTCTCTCCCTCTCTCTCTCTCTCTCTCTCTCTCTCCCTCCCTCCCTCCCTCTCTCTCTCTCTCTCTCTCTCTCTCTCTCTCTCACACACACACACACACACACACACACACACACACACCATTCCCCTTGTTCTGCTTTGGAATTCAAGTCCTCAGATCCTGGACTTCTCAGATGGGCCTGTGGTGGCTCCTGGTTTCTATTTCTATGCTACTCCTCAGCTGATTTCTTCTTTTAAAAGAATGAGCCATTCTACTGACTTCATTTTCAGTTTGGCTTTCGTGGCTCCAATTTCTGAGCATTCTCCAATTCATTTTCTCAGTGTCCTTTTCTTGTTTTAGGATGCAGTGCCTTTTTAATACTGATTTTTGCCTCCCCGCACCCATCCAAGTTTGTGTGTGTGCACATGTGTGTGTGATTTATGCTGTCTGCTTTCTTTAGCTTATATTTGTGTACAAACACACACACACACACACACACACACACACACACACACACAGTGGGTCTATTTCCTTAAATAAGTTACTTAAGTAAGTCGGGGTGCCGATCCAAATTTACAAAGGATAGTAAAAGGCAAGTGGAAACACTATGGGGGGACATTTGTTGCCCAGAAGAGTTCACTGTTACTGGACTTTACTGTAAAGCAACCAGAAGACAGACTAGGCTTTTATTTGTAGAAACCTTCATAGAAAAAGATCTCGCCAGACCTTCTACATCGCTCACCTGTCTTGTAATCAACTCCTCTTTCTGCAGACCTTGGACTGAAGAAACTGCCTCTGACCCAGGAGGTCATCAGTGTCACCTGCTCATGCGCTCCGTCTTCCAGTCACGAAAGTCTCTTCCTTGGCCATTTATCCTCCCATTCCCTTTGTCCTACTAGTTATTTCAGTGGTGTTTGAGGGACACAGACGACAACCCACCAGGTTACCTGACGTTTTCTAACCCTGGTATGGCCCTCCGGGGACATGCTGGTATAACTTCCTATAGCAGTCTTAGAGATGCTAGGATTCTGACAGAGGCAGCCTCTTCTTGCCGTAGTCATTCAGGGGCAAGGCTGGTACTGATACGAGGAGACCTGTCTGATGCTACTGCTGAAGCCCTGTGAACCAAAATGCTTAAGTGGGTGGAGGTGGGCAGAAACAGCTGGATTCAAGCAGTACCTGTGCTGGATTGGCTACGCACAGGAGCAAGAAGGTGGAAACGGGAGGGAGGTCTTGGGGTTTGCGGATTTGCATATGAGCAGCATCAGGCACCACATCAGGGAAACTAGAATAGAAACAGACTTAGGACGGGGAAGATGAACGGCTTGATGGGGACCAGGTTTGGTGGGGCTTGCTTGTGATGGTGACACAAGAGATGAAAGAAGGAAGACTTAAAGTTCAAGGCCAGCCAGGGCTACGTAGTGAGATACTATCTCAAAAATTAAAAAAAAAAAAAGCCTGATTTTTGCATAACAATTTTGAGATGTCTTTGAGAAATCTAAGAGAAATTGCACAGGAAATGGGTATATAATTAGAGTTTGGAGTCAGAAAAGAGAGCTATGTCAGAAATTCCATTTCTGGAAGTCTGTGGAAAGTTGCAAATTATCTGAAATTGGGCAGAATGACTTTTACAAAGAGAGAAAAATGACACAAATAATGTATAGATACCAATAGGCTGCTGTGATCTGTTGTGAAGCAGCAGGAATATGGTATTGTGTAGACCCGCATGGTTGATTACCCGTGCCGTGGTTTGAATGTATCCCTAAAAATTCATGTGTCAGAAACTTAATCCCCAGTACAAACATGGGGGTGAAGCCTAATAGGATGTGGTTAGGTTGCACGAGCATTCAATGGATTAATGCCCCTCTAAAAAGGCTTTCTTGTTCCCTTGTGCCTCTGCTATGTGAAGAAACAGCAAGAAGTCCTTCATCAGATGCCAGAACTGTAATCTTGGGCTTCCTTGACTCTGGGAATGTGAGAAACAAATTTCTCTTCTTCATCAATTACCTAGTCTGTAGCATCCTGTTTCAGCAGCATGAGACATTCTAAGACAACAGGAAATTTTATACACATCAAACTAAAAAGAAGGGAGGCCAAAGGAGGTAATAGCAAGATGGTGTAATAACAAAGTTTTTTTTTTTTTTAATTAAAGAGACAATCAAAATCCATGCTAACAATCTGGTCCTCAGAATCCAAGAAAGAGAACTGAAAACATCCTGTGGGTCTGAAGAGAATGGACCATGGCCATCTACTTTACCAAGATTTTCTGCAGCAAAAAAAAAAAAAAAAAAAAAAAAAAAAAAAAGTGACTGAAAATCCATTTACGATGAAAAAGCAAGAAATGGAATCTGAACACACAACACACTGGCAATGCTTGAAAAGCAAATGACAAGTTTAGTAGTGGTTGGCTTATTTAAAAGGCTCGATAAGTGGTTTAAATGGTTAAATATAATTTTCTTCATTTTATTATGTTTCTTTTTTAACATATATACTTATAAATTACATACAGCAGGAAGAACCAAGAGACAATCAGGAATTATATAAATGTTACATTCATAGAGATTTGGCTATTTGTACTTGGCAAACTTGAAGTAAACATCTTTCCTACCTCATTGGGTCTAAATTTCTGAATGAAAATCAGTATCTATCATATCTCATCTCTACTAACTTAAAACATCTACCTTGATCTAAAAACATCTTAACCCTAACCACCTAAGCTTAATTGTAAGACTAAACTATCTGGTCTTCAACCCCATCAGAGACTTGAGAAGGAATAAAACTTAAATACCTGAGTGAACTGGAAGTGCAGGTTAGCAGCTTCCAAAATGAAAAAATGACTGAGACAGTTTACTGCCTGAACAGTCACCCAACACTCTCTATAATGTTGGAGCATCATATTCGGCCTTCTAGCTCAATATATCTGACAGACTTATTTGCGAGGCAGGAACTATTGAATACTTGCTTACCCTGTCTATTTTTATCTTGTATTTAAGATTACTGGTACCTTTGGGTCTCGGGCCCTTACAATGCTTTGTACTTAACTGGTACCCAGTAAATATGTTGGATGTGGCAATAACTGTTAGGTAGGAACAAAAGCATTGTAAATCGTTCTACATAATATAGTAATTAAAAGGAGCTATACATTCCTAGAGAATCAGATGGCCTATTTTCCCTCCATAAAAATGTAAGTTAGTGTAAATATGATTCTGTGTTCTTTGTTCTCATTTTCTGAATTAGCAAAACTCTCTCATCAGAATGTTATTGCACTATTACCATGATAAAGTTCTCCTCAAAAAATAAAATAAAGAAAGAAAGAAAGAAAAGAAAAAAGAAAAAGGAAGAAAAAAGAAAACAAAAGCATCCATAGAAAGAGATGCTGGATGCACAATCCGCTCCCGAATGACTTAATAGGAGATCAATCTATGAGAGCCTCCAGCATCTGGGAATGGAGCTGCCGCCTTCTTCTAGATAAAATGGAAAATACACTGGACAAAGGTTTAATCCTAGTCTGTATTTCCCATGCTTTTCTTACCCATGAGTGACATTTCACTTTGAAGGACAAAAAGCAGAGACCTTAGGAACCAATACAGGTGTCGCAGTCCCTGAAGGGGAGGAATCTGCACTTACTCTTTCCTATCTAGAACTTTATCAGACAAGGAAACCCCTCTTGACCCCATGGCCACCATGACACAGACACACACAGACACATAGACACATTCACACACAGACACACACACACACACACACTCTCATCCTGTGAAACAAACATCAACATGACCCCTGCCCCCTCATACGACAGACAGTCACCTTGCTGTGATTGCTTCTAGCCCTCTTTATAATTCAGCGTCAGCCCCCCCCCCCCCCCGCATTGCAGTGATCAGTTTACTGTAGTTCCCCAGCCCAATCTTGCAACTACACTATTTCCATCATAAAGCAAGATCTGGGGTCATAATGTTTACTTTTTTTCCCACTCAGGACACCTGCCATACAATTGATAACAAGCTTTTGTTGAACAGTGGTCTATTTCTAACAAACTCAACTGTATAATCTACTGCAGAAAGTCAGAAGAAGGGTGGTGTGTTAGTGTCTTATTGCTACTGTAAAGAAGCACATGAAGTTCCTGGCTTAAAACAATGTTAGTGTAAGTTCTGAAGGCCAGAGTGTAAAATAGTCAGCACAGGGAGCTATTCCTTCTGGGGACTCCTAGGGAGAATTCACTTATTTTCTTGGCTCTTTCAGCTCCTAGGAGACGCCTGTATTTGTTGGCTCCCAGCTCCTTCCTTCAAAGCCAGCAGCACGGTTTCTAGGTCTACATCTGTTCTGACAGTGCCTTGTGTCTCCCTGACCTCATCGTTACAAGGGCCTTTCTGATTATCTTGGGCCCACCCGGATAATCAAGGCTAATCTCACCACAAGATTCTTCAGTCCGCCTTCAAAGTCCTTGTCATGTATACATGGCAACAAATACTGGGGCATATTTGGTTTAAAGAGTATGACAGATAATAAAATATTTCAATTAATTGAGTATTAACCTTGAAAGACAGGACGGGTGCTTAATGTAAGATATTTTATTACCTGGAAATTGTGCTTATATAGAAAGCATCATTCTCTGATGCCAGTCAAAGATGATATTTACTCTGCTTATCGGGGGTTTATTTCCACCAAGTATTCTTGACCCTATGTAACCAAATAGATGTTAACTCTCAAAACAGAAATGCAATAAATTCTTATGCAATAATTATTGATTAAAACTCGAAGGAAACCCTTAAGAAAGCATTTTAAAACTAATACATAAACAATTGATATCAGCCTTCATAAGCACATCACAGCTTTTTTTTTTAACTTGAATGACCATAAAACAAACCGAACAAGACAGGTAAGTATTAGTTCGTTCAAAATGAACTTTTACTCATTCCTAAAAAAAAAGAAATATTATCTGCCCTAATTATAATACAAAGCGTGAGGTATAAGCTCTAGATGCTAATAACAGGGAGATCTAGTTCTAAAAGAGAAGTGTCCAAAGAGGGGCATAGTCACTGCACTTTCCCTGGACAGCACCACACTCCTGAGAAAGAAGTGATAGGTGCAGCTAGCTCTAATCAAATGGTCTCCATTTATATGTATCATCCATCGAATTTCATTTATGTAGAGAGAAATACAAACTCAGGAGAGTTAAATTAGATATCTACTTGTAGTGATACCCACAGATTAGCTGCATTTACAAAGCTCCCATATGTGTTGATGATAACACCATATGCCTAACAGAACTATGTGTCCCCCTTACTCCCATAGATGCGAGAAGCATAGCTTCATAGGTCTGAGTTTTCCACCCTGCAGATCTGGGAAGCCAGATGATCTACTGGAATATGGTGTGCACTTCTCAATCACACACAGAGGGCTTCGCAAGGACACACTTCCACATGAACTGCCCAGAATCATTATGCTATCTCTTACTTGTACATTTCTCAAGTTTCTGACAGCAGACCCCCATTTACAACTTCATAAGCAAAGCTGGGCTCTATCACAAGCCTTGATATATGGCACTCTTGGTGGTCACTAAAGCCCCATTCATAGCCATGACATCATTGTTTCCATAGAAACAACATCACATTTTCAAAGGAGGAGAAACTAGAAGAGATTCTCAGAGAAGACAAAACCCGAACAATTGAACTGGAATAAGTAAGCTTTTAGCTAATGTGCTCTTTTGAGTGTCTCTTAGGTTCTTGGGAGAAAAAAAAAAACAACTGTGATTTTAAAATATTACAAATAACTAGAAATTGTAACTGCTCAATTTCCTTCTTTAATAAAATATACTGTACCTTAAATAAGCCATATTTATATGAAAATTTTACTCTTCTTAAAATAATACTTATAATTCTCCAATGTCCATGAATACTCGCATGGTTTTTAAAACATTCAATGTTTTAATGTCCCTTTTGACTGTGTGTGTGTGTGTGTGTGTGTGTGTGTGTGTGTGTGTGTATGAAGTTAATATAATTCAAAGTATATTTTAATGAAAATTTGACAGTTCAACTAAAAATGAATCCCATATACAGCTAAATTCTGTAATACTAGGTTACGACAAAAACTGCAATCACAAATACCAAATAATAGAACTATGGTTATGAAGTTTCAAACACAGGTTGTCAAAGCTAAACTCTTATGTAAGCGTTGAACAAAACATTTTCTAAAATACTCACAAAGACTGATGGCTCCATGGAAGAGGGAGTCAGACAGCAGCCAAGCCCTAAGACTGTCTATTCAAACATGAGAGTGTCGGTTCGCATTGTTAGAAATAGACTGCTGAGCTTAGAGAGAGAAACCAGCTCATCCTTTCAAGTGCTTATAATTAATAGTCTGATTTACAACTCCAGAAGCATCTCAGGAATGCCTTTCTAAACGTGGGATAGTCTTTCAACGGGTAGAAATATTGCTCAAGCCACTCACCCAAAAGCAACTGAACTCAGAAAAGACAAGAGCACAACTGGGTTGTGGCCATAGGGAAAATGCCAGTCCAGATGATGAAAACCACAACCAGTCACCTACCAAGCAACCTATCAGAGATTTCCTTCCTTTGTTGATGTCAGCAATGGTGAGGCTCAACCTTTCTACAAGGGTTACAGGGAAAGGGTTCTATATTACGCAGAACTGTCAAGTGTATATATAAAATAAACCATCACTGGTCTTCTCAGAAACAGGACCCTATGAATTGGGATCTGCCAATCCCAGGATTATGCCTGCATACTTAACAACCAGTATTTCATGACAACTTCTGGAATAACCCTGTTGCATAACAGTTTCCTCCAAGATTAAAACAGCGCCCCCAGCAGGAAGCTCTTTAGGAAGGAAGGTAAACAACCAGACATAGTTTAAGGAAATCCCTGAAACTGACCAGATTCATTAGCCCCCGGCCCAACAGAGTAAACAGAAAAAGCAGAGAGTCCCTCTCAGAAGATGTGAAGCTGAGTTGCAAAGAAGACTTTTGAGAGCTGACCAGCTGCCCGGAAGACACAGGAACTAACCTGGCTTCCTGGAAGTGGTTTAGACCAACCACTGAACCTAAAAAGGACGTTCTCCAACCTGGTGAATGTTCCAGGTCCCCAGCTTTGTGAGCTGTCACCCATGCTGGGGTGGGCTTTGGTGATGCAGCTGTCTTTGAGTCATTTCTGCTCCTATACGTAACTCCTCCCCCATATTCTTGACGGTAACCCCAATAAAACTTGATAGCTCACCAAGCTGGACTTGGGAGATATCTGTACTTCGACTGTCCTGGGGTCCCTATTGGGGGATGCCTAGATGTGTGTGTGTGTGTTGTAACTCACCAGGGAAGTTTTGCCATCTAACAGACCCATTTACTTATCTCAGTGATAGGCTGTTTTGTGAGCACCCTTACCTCCCCTAAAAATGTATATCTAGTGGGGAAGCCATGACAGAGAGCAGGGAGTGAACGTGACATTCAGAACATCATCCAGTGCCACAACAGGTCAGACAGGAATGGTGCCATGATGGGCGTCCACGTCACAGGCTTGACCATCTAGCAGCATTCAGAAAAATGACATGCAGCCAGGACCAGAGAAGCCCATTGTCTTCCAGTGTTCTCCGCAACATGCCAACTCCTTGGCCTTAGGCAAGCCCCCTCCCTAAGATATCCTTCCAGCCAGGTGTGGAGGGGACAAACACATGTAATCTTCTTCACATCTGAGAGGCCAAAGAAGGAGGATACAAATTCAAGGCCAGACTGGGCTGTACAGCAAGTTCTAGGCTAGCCTGGGCCACACAGAGAGGTTCTGTCTCTAATTAATTAAAACTTAATAATCAATTCTCCAACTAAAAGGTTATGTTCCACTTATCATGAATTTAAGGGTGACTGGCTGTGTATTAGGCTAATTTTTTTTTTAATGATCTTTAGGTTCTTCTATCTTTCTATTCTTTTATTTTGTCCTTTGTTAGCCCTTTCACCTCTAACAGCTTTATCCTCTGATTTATTCTTAAGAGAAGCCTGAAACAAAGCTAATTTCATCCAGAAATAATTTGTAGGAATAAGAAAAGACCTTTAGCACCCAGAATCAGAGCTAGGAAATCACAATTTCAAGACCAGCCTGGGCTACCAGGAGACGCTCGTTCCAAACTGAAGGGGCACAGGGCAGAGACTGTCCCAAATGTGATGGAAGATTTATAAGTGTTAAGGGACTGAAGGATTTCAGTTTATCTAGAAGTGATGTCTTAAGGAGGGGCCCCGCTCATAAGCAACTCTGGATGTCTGGCTCAAGGTGACAGGGTAAGGAGCCAGTGAGATGGCTCACTGGGTAAAGGCACTTGCTGCCAAACCTGATGGTCTGTGTTCAATCTCTGCACTTCATATGGTAGGAGAAAATTAACTCCTGTAAGTTGTCTTGTAATTTCTACATGTGTACCACAGTGTATGCATAAGGTTAAAAAAAAAAAAAGCTAAGTCCTTGGCACTTCAAGTTTCAGACTACACTCATAAGGGACCCTAAGACTTCATCACGTTGGTATCATCAACCATTCCATTCTTTCTAAAAATACACTTTTCTTTTCTTTTATGTGTGTGCCTGGGAGTATATTTGAGCAGGAGCCTGCAGAAACCAGAAGAGGCATCAGATTGGATCAAATCTTCTGAAACTGGAGTTACAGACAGTTGTTAGTCATAAGGGGTGCAGGGAACCAAACCATCTCTCTGGTCCCAACCACTCTACTTAGGCAAGCCCCCTCTCCAAGATATCCCTCCAGCCAGGTGTGGAGGGGACAAACACATGTAATCTTCTTCACATTTGAGAGGCCAAAGAAGGAGGATACAAATTCAAGGCCAGACTGGGCTATACAGCAAGTTCTAGGCTAGCCTGGGCCACACAGAGAAGCCCTGTCTCTAATTAATTAAAACTTAATAATCAGGCGACCCTGCTACTCCACTCAGCCAAATGTTTATGTGTGCACGCGCATATGTGTGAGCGTGTTTGTAAGAAGGGGAGGAACCATGTGCATGTAAAGGAGGAAGAAGGTAAGTGATGGCTAGGAGGAAGAGCAGCTGTGTCCAGGGGAGGCGAGTCATACTGGGGCTCAAGGACAGTTTATTTACAGAGAAAATGAGGTTCACAACCAATGTAGTTGCGGCCAACACCTGGAAATCTCAAGGGCTGGTGAGCAGCTAGGATGCTTTAACAAAGGCCTTGGTAGGGGAGTTAAATCCATTCAATTCTGAAGCCAGAGTAGGAACTGCAGTAAAGCCTAGTAGGTAAACCAGATGGTCGAAGACTGGAATTCTCACTTAGACTCACTGCCGTGTGCCAGTGTGCCTTTGTGGCGGGCCAGGGTAGATGATGTTTTGTCTGTCTCATCACTGCTCCTGTCCCTTACCCAATTCCTTCTTATCTTGTTCCTTCCCTAACATCTGGGCCTGCTTGGTCATGACGAAAATAATCACAGGCACAGTTGCTTGGTTCCCAGTCCCCACCCCACCCCCTGCAGCATATCTCCTATGTGCAGTGAGCTTATGGCACGACAGAAATCGTTCTTCAAAGAGTTCACTTGACCTTGCTTGTTCCAGGCCACTGAATACAGCGCTTACTTAGGCTGGGCTGGGGCTCTGTCCCTCATGAGCATCTTAAAGGCAGCAATGGAAATTTAAGGGAGAGGCAATCAGAGGCTGTGGCTATTGGACAGCACTACCTTACCTGTCCTTTTTTTTTTTTTTTAAATTACTTCACATCAGCAAATAACCCACATCTGAACCATGTTCCCTACACCCCTCCTCAGCCCCATAGGTCTCTGGGCATAAAACAGTTTAAAAGAAGTCATTAGAGCACTGGTTCTCAACTGGGTGTGGGTTACCACCCGTTTGGAGTCAAATGACCACTTCACAGGGACCTCATATATCAGCTGTCTACATTATAACTCATAACAGTAGCAAAATTACAGTTAAGAAATAGCAACAAAAGTAATTTTATGGTTGGGGATCACCGTAATACAAGGAACTGAATTAACGGGTCACAGCTTTAGGCAGGTTGAGAACCACTCTGCATTTGAGGAAAAAAAAAAAAAAACCTCCCTTGGGAAGGATCTAAGAAGCTGCCTGTGTGGGCAGACCCACACAGCACAGGAAAATGGCCAAATCTGTAGCCCCTGGCTTCCCGTGGAAGAGCCACTGTCATCGAAGACAGTTGTCAGAGGGGTTGAAAATAGAGTTTCATCAGCAAAATGCCTGGCCATGAATGCATGAGGACGTGTGTTCAATCATCAGGCACCCATGTAAAAATTGGGTGTGGTGGAATGCGTCTGTAATCCCCGGATTTAGGAGGCAGATAGAGGAGGATTCCTGGAGCAGGCTAAACTGCTAGCTGTGCTGACTCAGCAAGCCTCAGGTCCCAGGGAGGGATCCTGCCTTAAATAATAAAAACAGATGGCTCCTCAGGGACAACACTGGAGGCTGACTCTGGCCTCCACATCCGTACACAATTATGTATATACTACATACACCCACAAGGAAGATAAGGGAAGGGGAGAGAAGGGAGGGTGGAGGAAAAGGAAGAAGGGAGGGGGCGAGGAGAGAAGAAACAGAAAGTTCCCAGAACTAGTGGGGTGGGACCTCTGCACTAGGGAGGGTAAGGCCAGAGGATTACAAGTCCTAGGCCAGCCCAGGCTATACAGAAAGACCCTGTCTCAAACGAGAAAACAAACAAAATGCAGAACGTGATCGCTCTATTCCATAAACCCTGTGTCCTGCTTTCATTTCTATTGGTGTACTAAAATACTCTGACCAAAGAGCAGCTTTGAGGTGAAAACTTTTGTTTTGGCTTACAGCTCCAGGCCACAGTCTGTTTGTTCTTGAGAAAATCAAGGCAGGAACCTGAACTGATTGCTACTCCACACAGCATTATCTCTGACCAAGGAACTCGCTCCACAGCCAAAAAGCTGCATCAGGGACCATGCAGGATACTGCTGGCTGACTGGCTCAGCTGGCTTTCTCCTAGTGTTCCAAACCAGGGTGCCTAGGCATGGTGCTGCCCACAGTGGGCTTGGCCCTGCCGCATCAATTAACAACCAAGACACTCCTCAGCAGGCATTGCCTGCAGGCCAATCTGATCCAGGCAGCTCATCAATAAAGGTTTCCCTCTCAAGTGACTCCGCTGTGTCAAACTGACAGTTAAGCTAACTAGGACATTTGGAATCCATCTCAAAATAAGATGTTCCTCAAGGCTGTTTCTGAGGCGTTGCATGTTTGATCTGCTTGATGAATGCCAATTAACCCTCCTGACCCCACAGCACCAAGGGAGTGAGCTCAATCTGCACTACTCCTTGAGCTCCAACGGCTTTTGAAAGGGCCCTCTGAGGAACAGCGTTTGACAGTGTGACAGAATGCCCACTGAAAGGGACCAGCAAAAGCCTAGATCGGACATCAACTAACTGTGTGAGCCCTGGGAAGGTAGTTATACCTACTAAGCCTCACCCTCTTTATCTGAAAAAAAAAAAATCCACCTATACCACAAAGTCTACTGGTAAAATGTCATGTCTTCTACATATTTACAGTGACCTATAGTTACAGCAAAACTGGCACTATTCAATAAACTATAGCATATTATAAGATACTATGGTTTATAACTGAGAAACTCGATCCTCAAATCCTTTACATTAACTCACTAGCCTAATCCTCATGTAATATAAACTCTTCCATGAGCTTTTAAGGCCTCATGTTTTTCACCATGCCCAGCATGGTGGCAGTCCGGTCAGTCCTCTTGCCAGTTCCTCCTCTGGAGCGTAAGCTTTCCAAGCTCTGTATCACCCTTTTAGCAGCCCTACTGCTTTTCCCTTGATACATTCTCACCCTTGGTTCTCTCTCATTGCCTTCTTGCAGCCCAATTCACACCCAGGAGCCTTCAATGAGAACAGGTAGTGCTCTTTCTCTCTCTCTCTCTCTCTCTCTCTCTCTCTCTCTATATATATATATATATATATATATATATATATATATATATATCCTATATATAAATATATTTTATCCCAAGCTATTTGAGGAAAATTCCAGGCCCCAGCCTGGTGTTACAGAAACAAATTACTTCCCAGTTACTGAGAGTACATTTAATGGGGACTCAATCTATAGACGCTTACAAGGACATACTTTGGCCAAATTTTAGAGACAATGATACGAGTCTCCCTTCCCCAACCCCCACACACACCAGAAGGACTTATCAGAACACTGAGAAGGTAATGTTCATTGTTCACTGTCCAAATGGGGAGAGCAAATTGTCTCAGTTGCCCACATCCAGAATCGAGTAATTGTGTTCTTTTTCCTTTTCAATGATTTTGTAGCCTCTATAAAAGCTAACACTGCCTCTCCAAGATGGAAGTCATTGTTGCTTTGATACAGGATATGACTGGTTATTTTTCAGGCTGACTCAAGGCCAGCCATGCAGTGAGCACCAGCATGAGGTCACAGATAGGTCTTTGGGTCCTAGGGTCACATCCCATGGCTGTCAACAGTTTGTGTAAACTATGCGGAAATCTTCAAGTTCTGAGTCGTTGCTTCCTTTACACTAGGTCTTGCTGATGACTGCTCATCCTGTACTTTAAGGAAGATATCCCCAAGTGGACATCACACACTTGAATACCATGGTCCCTTCTCCTGGAGAGCAAATCTAGGTCAAATATTCATACTTGTCTGCAGTTATGCAATTGTCATTCACTTTCCCTGCCCCCACATTCATTTAGCATAGAAGCCAGGCCTATTTCCCATCTCATTCCTGAATCCCAAATTCCAATGGACTGGTTTCCAATTAAACTGCATTGAACAGTTAGTTGAGCGGATGAACTCATGCATGTGAAAATGATCTGTAGAATATAAAGCACGGTGGAAATGTGGATCGCTCTTATACCGTGTGGACGACGAGAAGTAATCCGCTTAGCTGCTGGAAATCATTCTGCCTCCATTCAAGTAACAAACTGCCCCATTTGAAGGACTCTATGAGACAAGGGACTCTGACAAGCTGCCCCACAAGGCCCGGTTTCAGGATTCTCTTCAGGGCCATGCCAACACGCCCAGCTTGTCTGTGTTCAGATGGAACAGTCTTTATTCTGATCCATAGATGGCCACTGTGGGAGGCTGGGTTGAGTCACATGGGCATCCAAAAGAGTGAGATGTCTATTGGCTAAGTCGGCAGGGAATCTGGTGCTGGACCAAGGAAAGTGCATTCCGACCATGAGCAAGTTCACGAAAAGCACTCTGGGTCCCTCCATCCCCCACTTCTGGTTGAATCCGACTCTATATCTAAAATGCCACGCACATCAGGAGCCAAAGGAAACTGTAGAGGCCAAAGCCCGGGAGAGCTTGCTCCCCCATGCTGATCCATTCAAGGGAACAAAGCCCTTCCAAGTTGCACTGAGCTGGTCTGGAGATGGAAGGCCTTTATGCAAGTTTCCAAGGAGATGAGTCAGATGTTGTTACCATAGAAACTATTGCTACCATTTATTGTCCATCACCCCCTGACAGTAAGGGAAAGGAGGGCACTATGTTTTGATGGGAGAAGGAAACAAGAAGAGCTGGATTTAAGTCAAAATGAAAGAAACATTGAGATAGGTCCCCGAAGACTTCAATAGCATCTATAAGAAAATGTTTAATTTCCAAAGCGACTAATTAACAGACATGAGTGTCGATGGCTGGTTGTTACAGTGTTGGTGGAGTTGGGGTGAATAAAATGGCACATGAGAATGGTCTCCACCCATCTGTCTTCCACACCCTGTCGACAGGGCCCTCTAGCAAAAGCACTAGAGCAAGAGACACACAAGGACGGCCCACACCCTAAGCCATGGAGGGTCAGAGTTTAGAGTTGTAAGGACACTGAGGCAGGAGATCTGTCTGCCTAACCCCTTCCTTGTTGGAAACTTGTTTCCAGGACAAGAGGAGAACCATTTGAGAAGTCTCTTTGATTTTTGCTGCTATCTTATAATACTATTTCTAAAGTACTAACTTTTAAAAATCCTTTTAAAGTTTGAAAGTGTGTGTGTGTTTATTATCGGGTATGAGAGTACGGGCACATAGAGTTTCCATTTGAAAAGTATGTGGTACCCAACCAATCACTATGATGTTAAAATTGTGGAGAAAAATATGGATTGTTTATTCCTAGCCTTCTTTTTTTTTTTTTTTTAAATTTTAGAGATAGTTTTTTTTTTTTCTGTGTAGCCTTTGCTGTCCTATACTCGCTCTGTAGACCACGTTGGCTTTGAACTCACAGCGATCCGCCTGCCTCTGCCTCCCAAGTGCTGGGATTAAAGGCGTGCGCCACCATGCCCGGCCCATTCTTAGCCTTCTTATCAATACAACTAGGTCATGTGTAACCTAGGCAACAAGTCCACACATTACATCATATATAGGTACCCTGGAATAATGAGATGGGAAGAGGACACTTCAAGTGGTGAAAGAGAATGAACGTATCTGACAGGCCTGCCAGAAAACGGAAGCTGTAGAAGCTCTGAGGTATAGGAACAGGGTAGAAACTCTACTGCTGATACCCAAGTCTCATCTTTTACGAAGATAACCTCAACCTTGAATTTTATCTTATGGCACCTGCACCCCAGAGCTGCCTGGAGGAACCTGCAGTTCTCCAGCTCTGCTCCAGAAATGCTTCCTCAGCCCTGGGCACTCCAGGAGGCAGACAAAGCAAGCATTCAGGTGCCAGTGGATGGGGCAGAGAAAAGAAAACACAGCACAGGCCCTTCACACAACAACACCGCTGGGCATTGTGGGGGAATCCTCTCAGATCAGCAGAGTCTGACCAGGGGGATAGGCTTGAAGGGGTGATGGAGGAAAGAGGCAGGGAGAGCCCGTGTGACACTAATTCTAGATGCCAGGAACCAGGACAATTCAGAACACCAGGAGTTCTAGCCCCGATGGTGCATGTCCCCTCTGATCACCACCAGGTAATGAAAGGGAGTTGCTGAGGGCCAGTGGCTGAGGGAGCTCATGGTCTTGCTCCCAGGGAGCTGGTATTCATTTCCTAATTTAGCTTTAAGTACAATTCCCACAAGAGCACTTCTAGAGACCTACAGCACCCTCAGTCCCACAGATTTGCCCAGCCTTACAATGGGCAACATTTCTCTCAACAGCTTCTGAATTCCATGAAGGTAAATCTTCCTCTCCAGTAGGAGCAAAGTAGCCATGTTCCTTCCTGCCTAGATGCCCCCTGACACACAGAAGAGAGAGCTAGGATGGAACTGACACATGGCCCAGACTTCTCATAAGAGTTATACAATCTAAGTTCAAGAGATCCAGTAAATGATTTGCCCAGGCACAGAGGCAAATGGCATGAGAGTTGAGGCCAGTTATAGCTGCCATGGACACTCGTGTATGGGTCTTGGCATTTACATATGATTTAGTTTTTCTTGAGTAGATACCTAGGAATGGAAAGGTAGGATCATATGGTAGGTGTATGTTTAACATGTTAAGAGATTGCCAAGTAGCTCCTCAGTTTTGCAATTCCATTAGCATGTGAGCAATCCCAGTTGCCGGGTACCTTCACTGACCCTCACTGCAGAATTATTCTACTTATACCATATGACATATATAATCAACATACAATTGTACACTGATTTCATCGCTCCCTAACTATACCACAAAGGCTGGGGCAGGAAGCATGCTAATTTTCGTAGTAGTTCAAGACAAAAACCATGCTAAGACATTAAAAACAAACAAACAAACAAACAACAAAAAACACTGAAGTGTTTCCTGACCAGATCCAACCCACTCTTTATTGAGGAGTCAACAACCACTGTCGTCTCCCAGTGACATCCAATCTCCGTCCTGACTATGGCCTGCATCACTCCATACTGCCTGGGCAGCCATATCTCCTTCTCTCTGCTGGACTATAAAGAATTTTGAAGACAAGACGGCATCATGTCTTATTTCCTGTATCTCCATATACTAGGAGTTAAAGGGTGGATTATAAAAGGGCTCAGAGCTGCACACATCGCAAAATGCCTAGTAATATCACAGGCAGGTGACAGTCACCCGTCATTCCAAGCCCCCTGCACTGCTTTGGCTCTTTAGAGAGAATTCCAGCCACAAGAGCATCTGGCCTGATGGCCTTCAGGAGAAATCAATAAAGACCAACGGCACCTTTACTTCCCTAATGCGTATTTTAATACTGGTATAAAGAAAAGGAGCGAGTGGTGGAATTGCATGTGTTCTTTCAAAGCTTCCTTTTTTCGGAAGAGCACAAGGTCCGTCATTATCCATCATCAGTGAACAATCCAACAGGGAGACGCAAAGAAAAGGACTGCCAACCCGACTGCCAAAGAAAATATTTATTTTAATGACATTTTGACACACTCTCAAATCAACCTGGTATTTTTGCCCAAACAGATATTCCCAGTCAGACCCATTTCTCTACCAAACCTGACTAGTTGTTGGGATTTCAAGGTAATGTAAAACAAACAAACAAACAAACAAAAAACAAAACAAAACAAAACCAAAAAACCATGCAGCTGCTGTGGCCATCTGGGCTGCTTCTAGCCTTGTCCATTATCGCTACAGCTGCCATGAACATCCATGTATGCATCTCTGCATAGAAATATGCTTTCATTTCTCTCAGGGACTGGCTGGGTCTTATGGTAAGTGAATGCTTAACATTTAAGAGGCTGTTAAATTGTTTGTCAAAGTAGTCACTCCACCGTGCATTTCCGCCAGCAGGGCGTGAAGGGCCACCTCGCCAACAGCCTATCCTCATCTGCACCTGATATGATCAGTCTTTTAAAGACCTTCCATCTTATAGTTACATGCAGTGCCTCATTAATTTTTTATTTTTCTCACAATTACCAATTCTGAGCCCCATTGCAAATGTTTCTTGGTCATCTGTAGATCTTCTCTGGTGAAGTGTCTTTTCAAACCATCTACCTTAAAATATTATTTCCTTTGTGGGTACATGTAGGGTGTGTGCATGTTCCGTGAGGGCTCATGTGTGTATATGGGGGGGGGGGGAAATGCATGCTTGTGCGTGTAACTGTATGGAGGCCAGAGATCAACCATGAGTGTTGACCATCAGCTACTGCACACTTCAGTTTTTGAGACACCATCTGTCCCTGGGACCTGGTGCTCAGCAACTAGACTAAGCTGGCTGGTCAATAAGCCCCTCCCACAACCCCCCCAAGGATCCTGTTGTCTTCATCTCCCCCACAGTGGTATTATAAGCATGCACCCCCACAGTTTTCCATCTGGGTGTTAGGGATCAAGTTCAAGCCTTCCTGCTTGCCCTGGAGGCACTGAGCTGTCTCACCAAACCTTTGTCCACTTTCTGAATCATTTTCTTATTGAGTTTTAAGTATCTTATGTATTTTCGAGACAAGTCCCTAAGACAAGTGTCTACAGCAATTGCCTACCTAAATTAAAACCTAAGCATCCCACTGATCTCCTCTCTTCCTTCCTCCCACCTTTATCTTCTGCTCCATCAAAGAAGAACTACAGTCTAAGCGCCAAGTTAAGTAAAGCAGCAGGCAGGGATAGTTTTCTCCTGTGCCGTGTCACCTGCAATGAACAGAACCCAACTTTCCCTCTGTAGCCCACAGGGAGCTAGCTAAAGTCATCTGTAAATTCTCCTCCAGGAGTAAAGACGCACAATCCTATGACTGCTTCTGCAAAACCACACAAAGTTCCTCGAGCAGTCACTGGGGTGTCCTTAAAGTCGCATGCGTCTGGGGTTTCACAAAATGTTCAACAGAACAGCTCTCAGAGTGTCTGCAAAGTAGATGACTCCAAGTGCCTGTCCAGAGATCTAAGAACCCAACCAATGATGCGGTTCTGTTTTCCCTTCCACATACAAAATATGAGTTCAAGAGCAAACTTGACTGTGCCAGCTGAGCAGGTGCAAACCTTTCTGGGCCTCACAGAGATGTTTTTCACCTTGAAAGTGAAAGCATGCCAGAGGTGTGGTGTCTTTGAAAAGCTAGGTAGAATCCCCAATGGAAGAAAGCTGCCTCATGCCAGCGTCTCATGACAGTCCCCAGTCAAAGGACAGGACTGCCTTGAATTCTAATCAAGTTTCTGCCACTCACGCCTCTGTCCCTCGAGAGGAAAGAGATCTTTCAACAATCCTTGTAACAGCTGTTTCACAGGTTTAATGAGGTGGGAAATGGCCTGTGGTTCCCTGCAAGGAGGAGCAGCCAGCTAACATGGACCGTCCACGAGTAAGGTACATCCATTTCAAAAATAACTGGAAATTCAAAACTTCATTAAAAAACCAGTCACCAGGAACGCCTGGCCTCTCGGAAGTGATCCTCCCCAGCTGCCCTGGGATGACTATTTTGGTGGAAAGCCTCCTGACTTCTGTATGGGGATGGGACATGAGGAGCAAGAGGCCAGGTCCTGGAGAAGATAAAGGGATTTTGCTCTTTGGGGTGGACTGGTCTGAAAGGAGACTACGTTCCTGCCTCCTCCCAATGAGGTGAGGGTACTCACTGGTGGCTTCTGTCTTCCCTGTTTACCGCCTGTGGAGGAAAAGGAAGGCTCCCATCTGCATGTTTCCAGGAAATCAAAGGCGAAGTTGAGATACAGGCTCTTTGGACAGAAGCATTCTTTCTGTGGGGGGCCATGCCCATTGGCCCTCACACTCCCACCTCACTGGCTTCTCAGAGCAGATGGCTTTTCTCCTCCAACAAGGTACTCTTCTTACCCATTTAGCCCTTTGCTTGCAGAGGTCACCAACATGGAACCGCACCCCCCACCCCGCCCCACCTAAAGCAAAACTATTGCAGACTAAGTTTAACCCATTGAGAGATGGTCAGGCCTAAATGGAGAGCAAGATCTACCATCAGCTTTCAGGTTGTCTGTGGACTCTATGAGAGACACAGAAATTTCTCTTTTAATCAGATTTCTGCTTTGTCGGATGTACACACGGGTGGATGTGCAGCAGTGCACGGGGGTGGGAGAGGATGGTGAGCCTAGAGCAGCACGAAAAAAATCAATTCCTCTCCTTTAGAGAATTCTCCTTTCCCTTTTTTCTCTTTCTGTTTTTTCCTGCCTCCTCCTTCCCAAAGACCAATTCAAGGAAAAGCGGGGGGACATGCTCAGAGCTCACAGCTACACTGCAAGATTCAAGCAGGTCTCTCAAAATCTGAGTCATTTCTCTGAGTCCCGTAAGTTGTTGCTGCCTTCAAATGATGGAGCTCAGACGGGGGTGCGTGCGTGCGTGCGTGCGTGCGTGCGTGCGTGCGTGCGTGCGTGCGTGCGTACATGTGTTACTGACGGTAGCCCCTAAGGCCTCACGCATGTGCTCCACCACTGAGCTCTATCCATGCCTTTCTCTCCACTTCTCCCTTTGAGAACCCAGCTTTCCGACTTTAACTTTTACACAGCTCACGCATCTAGAATCTCAGCTCCATTTTCTTGTGTTCACACTTGTGGGCCAGGAATATGAAGAGGCTTGGCTAGGCTGGGCAGTCTGAGCTTGGGGTCGTCACACAGTCTCAAGTCACAGTATGCTTCTGGCTGGCGCTGCCCCCTTTGAAGGCTGCACTCAGCTGGATGTCCAGGATGGCTCGCTCACAAGCTAGCAGAGGACACTGGCTGTCAAGCGAGAACCCAGCTGGAGCTGCCGCCAGCATGCCGACACATGGCCTCCCCAGCATGTCTGGATCCGGCCAATAAGTTTCTTAGCAGCTAGTATCTCCTCTGAGGGAGCAGGAGCAGCCTGGCCACGAGAGGCAGTCTCAGAAATCATGTACTTCAGTTGTATTTTGTTGTCTGTAAGCAAATCACTAAGGTCAGCCCAGATTTACGGGCAAAAGTCACCTTTGATGAGATGAGTGTCAAAAAACGTATACATTAAAATCCACACTGGCCTGTTTTCAATGAATAAATGTATGTTCATGCTTTCTAGTAATGTTTAAGGTATGCACAGATTATTTTCAATGGCTCCTTGCCTTAACATTTGTTTTGATTAATGTGCCAGCCTTTATTGGTCATGATTGTGTTAATAATAAAAAGTATTTTACTGTAAGAAAATCACTGACATCAAATCAGGTGTGAGTGACCCCTTCCTGTGGGCTGGGTCTGTAGTGTGATCTGCAGAGACTCATCTGGGGAGGTGTCTATGAATTAACCATCTGATTGACAGGTCACACTGTCTTAATACAAGTCTCCTCTTTCCACAGTTCCTGAGTTGTATTAGATTGCAACATGTCAAATATTTTTAGAATTCAGTGGACTGCAGCAGCCAATGTTTCAGGACGCTATTTTGAGCATAATGAAAATTTACATGTAATAACTCCACACCCTGGTCACAGTGGTTCACCAAAGGACCTCAGAAAATTCATCATGTGAAAGCAAGTCACTCTCCAAGTTATTATTCTCACTGAGTTGCAGAATTCCTTCAGAGGCCCCCCCGGCACCCTGCCGGGTCTGCACTTTCTACTGGGCTCCTCTCCTGCTGCTCTTACCCTTGACAATGGCCTCCCTGTCCCATTTCTCTCAGCTAAAGATGTGTGACTTCACCAGGTACACTTCCAGGTCACCTGGGGCAAATGAGCATGTGATGGATCTTCTTGGGTCCTTATGACTCAACACAGCCCTTTGCACACTGCAGATGGATGAAAACTACTGCCATGTATATAACCCGTGTTAGTGTATATGCACACACAGACATGCTCACCCTTATGTCTTCAGAGGGCCAGATCATTGGGGAAAAAAAAACCAAATACATTCCTTTGGCAAACCACTGTGACCAAAGTGTGGAGTTACTACATGTAAATTTTCATTATGCTCAAAATAGCATCCTGAAGCACTGGCTGCTGCAGTCCACTGAACTCTAAGAATATTTGACATGCTGCAATCTAACCCAACCCAATGACTGGGGAAAGAGGAGACTTGTATTAAGACAGTGTGACCTGTCAATCAGGTGGTTACTTCATAGACACCTCCCCAGATGAGTCTCTGCAGACCACATTACAGGCCCCGCCCACAGGAAGGGGTCACTCACACCTGATTTGACTTCAGTGATTTTCTTACAGTAAAAGGCTTTTCATCAACACAATCATGACCAATAAAGGCTGGCACATTAATCAAAACAAATGTTAAGGCAAGGGGCCATTGAAAATAATCTGTGCATACCTTAAACATTACTAGAAAGCGTAAACATACATTTATTCACTGCAGTGTTGATTTAGGTTGGCAGTCTCTGTGGAGGTCCATGGAGTAAGTTCCCACAGTCTTCCTTGCACAAACAGCATGTTGGCTCTGCCTGGGAGTCTTGTATCCTTTTAAGTGAACTAAGCACTAAAAGGTATTTGCTATTAAGTGACCTGCGTACAGAGCCCCTTCCATGGGTTGTCGCTGCCTGCCAGCTTTTATGGTTTTCTTTGTTCCTAATTCATGAACCAATTGTCAACTTCTTTTGCAGCAACTCACTTTTATCAGTTGTGTTCCAAACGCTCAACTTGGTTTTGTAAAAGCAGCCAATATTCGAGAGTGCACATGAAGCTTCTAGGAGAGGGCCGAGTGCATAGAGTCATCAGTCAAAGCTGGCAACTGTGCTCACCACGTGTCATTCATATATAATGATTATTCAATTATATAATTATTATTCAGTTACAGTAGCGAACTTACTTGAGACAGACAGGTTCCGGAACTCATGATTGGCTCTCGGCATGCACGAAGCCCAAAGGGGAAGCCGGACATTGCGGGTGGAACACAATGAACAGAGCACCAGCATACAGCAGTAGTAAGCATTATATAGGTTCACACGAGGACCCGGAGGCCACAAAGTCAAGCAGAGGTCACTTTAGAAGAACGTCCCCTATACCTTTTAGACCTTCTGACCTCTTACCCTCCTCTACCTCCAACCCCATCGCTACTGTGGGCTCCATTTCCAGCAGGGCTGATGAATAAGGTGGCCTGTGGCCTGCACAAAGGCACCCAGGGAAGCATTAAGTCAGTCAGGAGTGAATTTTTCCTCCATTCCTCTTCTTGTCACACATCCTGGGACGGGCCTACCTCCCAAAAGGGAGACAACCCTCCCTAGCTCCTCTTGTCTCTGTGCTGTCACTCAAGGCCACACTCTAACCCAGCAGCTCTCAAGCTGAGGGTCAGAGACCCCAAGATGAGGTGGGGGTGGTATTCAATGACCCTCTTACAGGGGTAGCCTAAGACCACCAGAAAACACAGATATTTACAACTCAAAACAGTAGCAAAATTACAGGTATAAAGTAGCAACAAAAGTAATTTTATGGCTGGGAGTCACCACAACATGAGGGGCTCTCTTAAAGGGTGTCAGCATTAGGAAGATTAAAAACCACTGCTCTGAATAGAACACGGCTAAGCAGAGCTATTAGACTGAACTCTGCAGTACCCTGTAGGTGACACCTTCATTTAAAAAAAAAAAAGCCAAGAAAAACATCTTCATTAAAAACAGCTTGCATAGGGAAATGTGATCTTCTTTCAGGCCTGGCCCACGATACCGATGGCTCTACCACCAAGCTACCCTACCCCAAGCCTAGCTACACACCATAGCTGTGTACCCTGATTCTTTCATCTTACCCCACAGAGACAGACAGACAAGAAGACTGCAAGCGACTTACATCTCTATTATGTTCTCCACAAAGGACCCCTATTTCTAATAAAGACCAAAGATAACAGCAACAAAAATAGTCTTTATTTGTAGAGTGCACTGTTAACATTTTCAAAATATTTAGGCTTGGTCTCCTTGCAAATTCTCCCTTTCTCAGGGATGAAGTGTTGAAATGGGTGGAGTGTGTCCACTCAAGAGTCCTTTTAATAAGACTCATGAAGGCATTGATTCTTTAGACTTCATTTTCAGTCTTATCAGCCAACTGACACTCTCCCGTGTTCACTTCAGGCACTGCTAATAAAGTTAATCCAAAGTCACCCGAGTGCTAAGATCTAGATGGAACAGGGCTGTGGTATTAGCTCATTCTGACCCTCCAAGGCACACGCGTTAGAGGCTCAGTCCCAAGGGTGGCATTAGTAGGATGTGATGGAATCTTTAAAAGGTGAAGCTCCATGGGAGGTCATTGAGCCACTGGGGCCCCTGTAAGGGCTACAGGGTGACTCCTTTGGTAATTCTTTTCTTTTCTTTTTTTTTTCTTTCTTTCTTTCTTTCTTTCTTTTTTTTTTTTTTAATATTTATTTATTATGTTTTCTGCCTGCATGTACACCTGCAGGCCAGAAGAGGGCACCAGTTCCCATTATAGATGGTTGTGAACCACCATGTGGCTGCAGGGAATTGAACTCAGGACCTTCAGAAGAGTAGCCAGTGCTCTTAACCACTGAGCCATCTCTTCAGGCCCTGGTAATTCTTGTAGAACGGTTATCAAACATCCTGGGCCAGTCTCCATCTAGTTGCTATGGCTACCCGACTGGCAGTGTGGCTACTTGCTACATACTGCACAGGCTCTTGCCACCGCTGCCTGTCATGATGTGGTGCAGTAGAGAGGGGCACCACCAGAGCTGAACCAGTGTAGGTACCTTTTGAATCTCCAGAACTACGTGCTGAGCTGAACAAATCTTACCCTATAAAGTTAGCCTGACTTAGGTATGTCATTAAGCAATGGCAAAACTGACCAATACTAACACTACCAGTATCCTTAACAAACCAGCCCCCAAGCTAATGCATACTCCTCATCACAAAATGGGGGGAAAGAGATGGGAAGTGTCCGGCTAAAGGCCTGACAGTGAGTAAGTAAGTGACTGGCAGAGGACAGCAGACCAACCCTAAACCTCCTAACCTCTAACCCCAGCAGCTGCGCTATCTTTCCAAACTCCAACTTTCCAGCCAAACATTTTAACAAGGGTGCTGCTATTGGAAGGCAATGTTACAAGACATAGCACGTCCCCAGCACAGTCTCCAGACTGAACTCTAATGAGAATTTACCCAATTAAAATCCCAACATCAATCTAGCCTAAGGGATGTTGGCTTTCAGCCTGAAGCTCTTGAAAACGCTTGACTCAGGAGTTCCTGCCACAAGGAAAGATCTGAGAGTCCTCAAGGCAAAGGTGAGCTGGCCTCAGCAGTGAGTGGGGAGCAAACATGTTTAAACCACCCCCGTTTCCAGTCTCCAAGATGAAGTTCTGTATGAGCTGGGGGTTGTCCAGGACTGATGGACAAGCTGCCATCAAGGTGAAATGATCTCAGTCCCTGAGAAAGTAGGAATTCACCTGATGAGGTTCCTCTGGCTGTGGAGGCTCACATGGGTACAGCACAGAGGAGGGTTCTGCAGAAGCAGACTGGTTGTGAGTTATGGGTTCTATTTTATATTGCACTTCTAAACACCAGAAACAAGCAGAACAGAGAAACAGCGCACCCTGCCCCCAACAGCTGGGGAGCAATTTTTTTTTTTTAAATCAAAGAAGCAAATATATTAGTCTATAATCCCAGCACTTAGAAAGCGGAGGCAAAACAAAACAAAACAACAAAAACAACAGAACAACAACAAAAACAATATTATAATTCAAGGCCAGCCTGGGCCAAAGAGAAAGCAAAAGACCTCCCCCCCTCTTTTTAAAGGCAAGGGGCTCAGCAGCCAGATAACCTGAGCTCTAACGTTGGGGCCCATGTAAAAAGGGAAGGTGTATTCTGACCTCCACATGGGCACAGACACAGACAGACAAAGAGAGATGTTCATTTAAGAAAGGGGCAAATGTATAAAGAGAAGCAAGAGTAGAAGACAGAGAATGAACCGATGAGACAGGATTAAAGGATAACCAGCCAGAGACTACAAAGCAGCAGAGGCATTTGCCAGCGTGCTGGGCATACAGGAATGAAAAGCTGTCTGCTAGTGACTCTCGAGGTACCCCTGGGCACCTTCTCAAGCAGGACGCTTTGAATTTCCAAACATGAGTGTTAAGTTGTGAGAAATAAGCCAGCCAGCCAGCATTCCCCTTAGTATTAAATAAATGCTAAGGTTTCTATAAGGCACCTAATATTGATAAGGAGTCTATACTGTAAGCTTCTAAACTGGCAGCCGCCGGGCGTGGTGACACATGCCTTTAATCGCAGCACTCAGGAGGCAGAGGCAGGTGGATTCCTGTGAGTTCGAGCCCAGCCTGGTCTACAAAGGGAGTCCAGGACAGCCAAGGCTACACAGAGAAACCCTGTCTCAAACAAAACAAGACAAAACGAAAAACCAAAAAACAAGCAAACAAACAAAAAAATAAATAAACTGGCAGCCAAGGAAAATGTCCACACCGTGCCTGGAACAGAGCAGGTATTCAGAACGACTGGTTGGCATTAGAAGCCTGGGGATTGCACACACAGGCTGGCCTAAAGTTCCAAGGCGCAAAGGCACCCAATAAAGGGAAAATCAGCAATGAAAGCAAAGGCTTTGACAGCGACTGATTGATAAGCACCTGTGGAGTGGATGGCTGAGAATCCAAATAGCCAACCGGTACTTAACATCCAAAACATGACTCTACGGTGAGACAGGAGAAGAAGTGATGTGGAAACTGGCTTCCGCTCCTCACCAGCTGTCACAGAGCATCTGTGACCTTAGTTTCTCACCTCAAAAGGAATGGGGGCATGATGGCCCTAAGTCCCTTCCAGCTCTCAAGTTCTGTATTTCTATGACTCGCTCAGCGAACAGGACAGGTGTAACATCGTATCTCACCATAGACAGAGATTCCTAAGTGCTTGCAGGGGGTGTGCACATGAATAGACTCACATCATGAGCGAGTGAGGCAGGCAAGTGCTCCCTACATACCAGCTCCCTGCGGACCGGTAGATGGAATGCCAGGAATTGCTCACCATTACTTCTGTGTGTGTAGATAACTACCCCTGGCCTCTAATCACACTGGCAGGCACAGAAGCCTGATTTTAATTAAGCCAAAGCAATGAGGGCATGTGTCTGCCATCAACGCTTTGATCTCCCTATGGGGCAGGTTTCTGCACTGTTGCCCACACTCCAAAGAACCTGAAACACAAACCGGAGCGCCTTTGACAGTTCAGCCTTGACAGAACTCCTTGTGCGACAGCCAGGGAAAGTGTGGCAGAGAAGGGCAGTTATGGTTTGTGTTGCAAAGCTCCCAGCCTGGAGCCCAGGGAGAAGTTGAAGAAGCCTTAAGCAGGGTCCCAGCAAGTGATGCTAATTGTTACAATGGTACAGTGAAATCTTGATGGAGAGGCTGCTGTGGGGAAATGACTGAGTTCAAATTCTGGATCGCTTTCTATAAAGCGATTCAATCTTTCTATAAAGAGAAGTCTCAAAAGTGGGTCACCAGGAACTAAACATCATACCAGTTAACACAAAAATGTCTTAAGCCAAAATATAATAATAATAATAATAATAATAATAATAATAATAATAATAATAATAATAATAATAATAAAACTCTTCCTATCTGTATCTCTCTCTTCCTGGGGCTCCTGGAAGGAACCCTTAGTAAGTGTTACCAGAATCTAAATGAACAGGTGGAGAATGTTATAAAAGACACACTGGGACCAGAGAGGACTGCACACAAGACAAAGATAGGCTAAAATCAGTGTGGAATTCTGTCACTGTGGCTACTGGCAAAATGAAGCTAGCAGGTCCCTGGAAATAACATGGCTACAAATTCAGCATGCACCTTGCTTAGGCACAGGAGTCAGGGGCAGGGTGTGGGGGTGTAGACAGGCGTTCTGTGGAGTTCTGAGACATGTCCTGAGGCTTCTCGACTGGACCTGTGCGGGAGTGGTATCCATTCTTCCCACAATGGGAGGGGATCTTTGGGTCTGGACTAGAAACATGATGGAGAGAAAGCAGGACAATGCCGCTGAAAGAGGCAAAGTTAGGAGGATGCAGGCATAAAGTGATACAAGATTCAGAAAGAGGAGCAGACGAGCCTCATTTGGAAGGGATTTAGAAAAACGGAGGCCCTGGGCCACTTAGAGAAGATGACAGAATGGTCTTGCGAACTTCACAGAACAAAAGTTCTATTAAAAAGACCTCTTGGAACACAGCTTTCACAGGGCCATTCTCAGATCCAAAAAAAAGTTGGATTTAAGCCTGATATGGAGCCAAAGGCCTGTAATCCAAGGACTTGATTGTCTGAGGCAAGAAGATTACAAGTTCGAGGCCAGTCTGGGCTACACAGTGAGACTCTGTGTCAAAAACAAACTGGCTTTTCCAAATGTCTCAACACAGACACTCAATTCTTCTGCCTCCTACAATGTAAACGCACCATGGCTTCCTACGTATGTTCCTTTAACTCCATTTTGTTCCCAAGGCCAGCTTGCCGATTGGACTCTACCTGTCATTTCCCCAGTTCTGGATGCTGCTCCTTCAGCCTACAGCTTTTCCTCATCTTCGTCTACTGAAAAACAAACAAACAAACAAACAAACAAACAAAACCACTTGTCTGTTGGCAGATGGTCTAATGTATTTTGATGCTAATTACTGCTTGTTGTCTTTGTGACCCACCTTTTGATTAATACAAAGCCATCCCACCTGGGCAGGGCAGAGGAGATAGAGGTATGGCTAAGGTTGCAGAGGGAGAGAAAGGAATTCTGGGAAGAAGGAAAAAGACCGCCAAGAGGAGGAAGGAGAGAGACCTCAGAGGAGGGAGGAGACGGCCGCCATGAGTTAGATGGAGGAGAAGCACATGGTCAGCGTGGATGGAGGCTTGGCCCAGATGAAGAACATTAGCAAGTATTTGGGATTATAGATGGGAGGTAGCTTGATAGAAGTTATTGGAAGCAGATGGCATGGGATTGAGGCAGGATCACATACCTGCCCCACCATGGGAAGTAGTTTAGAGGATTAATTAACTAAGGCTATTTTAAAATATAACAAGTGTCAGTGTCTAATTGATTGCTAGCTGGGCATACTGATAATACAGATTATACTGGTAATCTTAAAACAATACTCGTCATTCAAGGTCTGCTGCCCATGCCTCCTAGTGTGTGAGCAAAGTGTGCTTCTCAGGCACTATGTAGCTTGGTCACACTCTGCCTTGGGTTCTTGCCCTCCACACATGGCCTTTCCCAAAAGACTTGGCATGCAGGGAAGGTAGAAACCACCTGTTGTTCAGCTCCATAGCTTTCCAACTCCAGACAGGAAGCCTCTCTCTATGAAGGCGAGTAACACAGGATGAACAGCTTAGTTCTGAAGGGCACAGACTTTGGAGACAGATTAAACACTGGAATCATGTGTTACCCTCCTACAGGCTGTGTGACCTTTAGGAAGTTATCAAACCTCTGTGCACTAGTTCACCACATATGTAATAGGGGGAAGCAATTACATGATAGATTATTATGATGATCATAGGATTTATTTCATGACAAGCACTTAGCACAGTGTCTACTACATAATGCTTTTTATTGATACCTTCAGATTCACATTCGTTCAGCCTTTCTGGAACAAACTAGCAAGAAGATGAGGTACAGAATGAAAGCACATGAGAAAATGTGACAAAGTGAGCAAGCTCTCCTGCAGCCGTGCGCAGACCCTCCCACTAGTGCACAGCCCATCGAAGACCACAGCATTCCCATCATCAGCTTCCCCAAGGAGAACACAAAAGCATCTTGACTTTTTAATGAAAGAGAGGATAAAATGCTCTATATAGAAGAGACGAAATAAATCAGTTCTAATAACAGCCTTCTAATCCCCTGGTCCCCAAGGAAGAAAGGAAATGAACAATACCAAGCATTCCAGGCCCGCCATTGCTGAGCAACTTTGAGCTGGGTGAGGCTTCTGGCTACCTCAAGGGTTCTGCTCATGACTTTGAGCTCAAAACAGCAACAGCATTGCACCTTACCACTCTGTTCTCTTGGGGCGGAGGGGGACGGACAGGGACTTGGCCCTCTGACGAAGCGCGTGTGCTTGGAGTCACAGATAACAGCTCTGAACTCTGAGCAGGGACCTTCCTGTGACTTTAATTGTGGGCTCATTAGAGGTAATTTCAGATCACATGAGCTGAGCACAAGGCATCCTGTTGATGTGATGGTATAGTCTCACACTGAAATGTCTGTTTGGAGTTTTATGTTGTTAAGATATTGACATTCAGCCGGGCGTGGTGGCACACGCCTTTAATCCCAGCACTCAGGAGGCAGAGGCAGGTGGAGCCCTGTGAGTTCGAGGCCAGCCTGGTCTACAAAGCGAGTTCAGGATAGCCAGGGATACACAGAGAGACCCTGTCTTGAAAACCCAAAAAAAAAAAAAAAAGAGAGAGAGAGAGAGAGACTGACATTCGATCGGGGTGGCCCATGCCTGTAATCCCAGCACTCAGGGAGGAAGAGGCAGGTATTCCAGGACAACCAAGGCTACTACGCAGAGAAATCCTGTTTCAAACAAAACAAAACAAAAACCAAAAACCCCAACTAAACAACAACAAAAAGATATTGACATTCTACTATTTGAAATTCTGTATTCTGCAATTTAACGTGTGTGTGTGTGTGTGTGTGTGTGTGTGTGTGTGTGTGTGTGTGTGTGTTAGACACAGTTGAACATTCCTATAGAGGTCAGAACACAATGTCAGGTGCCATTCCTCATGCATCACCCACTTTGGTTTGGTTTGTTTTGAGTCAGTATCTCTCATTGATCTGGACTTGGTCATGGTTCCTAGCCAGTGAGCTCAGGGATCCACCCAGCTTGGTCTCCCCAGTGCTAGGATTACAAGAGATGTGTGCCAGCCTCTTCACGGACATGCCACCGTGAACTTACTTCATTCTCCCAGGACTCAACTTCCAAAGGTTCCACCATATCCCCAAAGGGCCACAGACTGGTTACCAAGCTCTTGATACGTGGGCCTTTTGGAAACGTGCCTAGACTATAGCAAATATATATGTGGTGATGTGGTGTGTGTGCGTGTGTGTGTGTGTGTGTGTGTGTGTGTGTGTGCACGTGTGTAGCTCTCCTTAACCCTTCTCAGGAGTTCCTTATCATTATCATTTGCTGGTTAATAATTATTTGTATTAAAATTTCCTTCAAAGCATACATGTGAGTATGTGGAACAAAACACTCGGGAAGCTGAGGCAGGAGCATTACAAGATCCAGGCTAGCCTGGTTTACAGTCTGAACTCTACTATACATAGTCAGTAATGAAGACAGGTAAGTGTTAAGGGAGGCAAAGACACATCTGCGATGTAGCCTTTCTTTCCTCTCAGTGACTCTCACTTCCTCCTCCCTAATTCTAATGTCCCCACAGTAACTATGTGTCTTCCATGGCACACCTACCACCCTGGGATCAGTTCACATTCAGAAATACTTTACAGAGGCAAATTCATGAGTCAAATGGGCGTTATGGCTCCTGCCATTCCTTCCAGGCGCATGTACCTTAGCTCATATGATGGGAGGGTGGGTGATGCTTTACATGTGGGAAGACTGTAGATGAGGGAAAGGAAAGAAAGATGACATCAGAAACAGAGAATAAACAGATAAAAAGAGAAACCCTGGGTACCACACACAACCACCTAGCACACAAAGAACACTGCAAATTATATTCAATAGAAAACAAAACACAGAACAATAAAATCAACCAAAAAGAGAAAGGATCTGACGCCACAACTAACTACTAGCAACATAGCACGCACTATGGATGAGTTTCCCTAATTAACCTCAGTGTAAAATTTCCCAATCGAATAGCAACAAGTCAACATCTGAAAAGGACCATACACCATCGTAGAATCGGTATCATCCTGTCGTGCAAGGACAGTTCAGTATAAGCAAGCCCATAGCTGCACCAGTGACTCAAGGGCAGGGATCTTACCGTCATCACGCTTCCCCTTCGTGGTGAAAGCCCTGAAGAGGCCTGGAGGGGGGGGGCGCCTCTCAGCCCAGCAAAGCCCCAACATGACAGGTCTGGACCCAACAGTCTACTAAACCTGAACCCTCCAAAACCAGCAATGAGATTTTCCTTATTCAACAGAGCGTTTGAAGTCCTAGCTAAAGCAACAGGCAAGAGGAAAAGATAAAATGATTTCTATTCAAACACAGTAAAGCCCTCTACTTAAAAGATGTTTAAAGACTTCATCAGAAAATCCGCAGATCTGATAAACGCTTTCAGTGAAGCAGCAGTGTACAAAATAAGCATATACAAATCGGCTGTTTTACTACATAACCAATGACAAACTTCTGACAAAGACATCAAGGGAAAAAAAGGGGCACTTCACATTTTTTAAAAGACGCGGAAGGACCTCTGTAGTGACAACTTTAAATCACTGAAGACTTGGGCCCAGGGGTCCTGTGCAAAACTATGGCACCAGCTAAGGACAATACGTGCAGTAAACTTTGAACCCCTACCCAGATCTAGCCAATGGACAGGAGTGGAGAGTGGGGTATGACTTTCACATGAACTTTGGTGCCTCACCTTTGACGATGTCCCCTGGGTGGAGGAGGCCTGGTGGCACTCAGAGGAAGAATAGCAGGCTACCAAGAAGAGACTTGATACCCTATGAGCATATACAGGGGGAGGAAGTCCCCCTCAGTCACAGTCATAGAGGAGGGGAGTAAGGGGAAAATGGGAGGGAGGGAGGAATGGGAGGATACAAGGGATGGGATAACAATTGAGATGTAGTATGAATATATTAATAAAATATATTTTTAAAAAATCACTGAAGACTTTGAAGAAGCCTCTAAAACAGTGGTCTTAACCTGTGGGTCAAGACCCCTTTTGGGTCGAGTATCAGATATTCTGCATAGCAGGTATGTACATTACAACTCATAACAGCTGCAAAATTACAGTTATGAAGTAGCCGCAAAATGATTTTATGGCTGGGGGGGGGTGGGTCACCACAACATGAGGAGCTGTATTAAAGGGTCACAGCGTTAGGAAGGGTGGGCACCACTGTTAGAGAAGATGGGAAATTCCCCAATGCTGAGACAGAAAAACTAACATTATGAAATAGTGGTATTACTACAGCAATTAATAGATTCAATGCAATCCCCACCAAAATCCCAATGACATTCATCACAGAAATAGAAAATAATCCTGAAATTCATGTGAAAACACAAAAGATCCAAATAGCCAGAGCAGCTTTAGGTGGAAAGGTAATTGCTAATGGCATCACAGCATCTACTCTCCAGTTACACTACAGAAGTAAGAAAATAAATAGTACTGGCCCCAAAACAGACAGACACACCAATGCAGTAGAATAGAAGGGCTAGACATCAGCCCACACTGTGACCACTGCCTGATGTTGACCAACGTCAAAAACATACATTGGACAAAGGCCCTTTCAACAAATGGTAGTGAGAAAATTAGAGACCAACCCGCAGAAGAGGGAAACCACAGCCTTTATCTCCAGCTTTGTAAAAACATCAATTAAAAACTGGATCAAAGACCTGAAACCTTGGAACAGCTAAAAGAAAACATAAAGGAAATCCTTTGAGCCACAGGCACAGGCAAGGACACAGGCAAGGACATTCTGAAAAGGAAATAATAGTAAGAACTGACAAATGGAATTTCACGAAACTGAAAAGCTTCTGCAAAGCCAAGGACAACTGCACAGGATGAGAGAAAATCCCGGCCATCCAGAAATCCAACTCCAAACAATAAGTCAAAAAAAGTAATTAACTCAACCAGCAAATACGCAAGTGAACTGAGTGGATAGTTCTCAATGGAAGGCATATAAACGGCCAATAAATGCATGGTGTGGTGGTGCACCCCTTTACTCTTAGCTCTTGGGAACCAGAGGCAGGGGGATTATCTGTGAGTTCTAGGCCAGCCTGGCCTACATAGTAAGATCTTGTCTCAAAGTTTAGAAACAAAAAAAGTCAACACAAAGATACACAAAAATTCCATTTGACCCCAGTCAAAACGTCTACTGTGAGGATGAGGAAAGGTGAATGACGGTGAGGAAGCAGGAGGAAAAGGGTTATGGAAGGGTATACAGTGCAGCCATTATTGGATATCAGTGTGGTGAGTCCTCAGAGCCACCATGTGACTCAGCACAGGCTCCTGGGTCTACACATGAAGGACTCTGATCAGTGCACCACAGAGACAGTCTACCCACAACAGGATAAGACACCCACGGCAACTCCCAATTGCCAAGAGACAGAACCAGTCTTGATGTCCCATCAGCTGATACACAAAGCAGGACGGGAGGGTTTTGTGTGTGTGTGTGTTAGTTTTGGCTGTTACTTCCTGGAAAACGGATGGGCCTGGAGATCAATGTATTTAGTGAAGTAAGACTCACACGGTCAAATACCATTGTTTTCTCCCCAATGTAGAATCTAGAATTTAGTGTTTGACCTTTAGAGGACAGAAGCAGTGTATGGAGGGGTGGAACAAGAGAAAATGATGAAAGAAATGAAACGTGTGTGCTTTCTTGTCCTATAAATGACATGAAAGCAGAAAGGGGGCAATTTGCATGGAGGGCTGGACCAGCAGGGGATTCTAGAGGCAACAAGAGAGTAATGGCGGAGGTTAAATATAATACTATACATTTATGAAAAAGAATACATGTTAAAATAAAATAACTTAAAGCAGGAAATATACTATTACTCTGGGCACCCTAATTAATCACAGAAAAATTTATGAGGAAAAAAAAACCCACAAATTTTCTTTTCAATGGAACATTCTTTCTCCCTCCAGGGTTCCGTCTTTCTGCTAACCCTGGATTCTCACTCAGCAGTTCAGGACGCAGCATATGCACACAACCCATGTACGCACACAGCCTGAGCCTGCTTCCCCGTTCCCACGCTGCTCTCAGCTTCCTTCCTGAACCCCGAGCCAGCTGCACAGCACTGCAGACAGCCTTCAACAAACAAGCGGCACCACCTCACCAGCCAGAATCCCAGCCCGGACTCCCACTTCCACCTTTAGTAGAGAAAGGATAAAATGTGGTCACGCCTGGGAAATTTTTTTGTTTCAGTATTCCTGTGCTACTCCTTTTAGTAGATTCCGGTTCCCTGCCCGAAATCCTGTCCTCTATTTCCTTATAATTTCTTATTTCATAATCACGCTAAAAATTCAGGCGGAAGAGTTGCAGTTTAGGGGTTTACCCAAAGGTCTGTCTCATTTATTGTCTTTTATGTTATGTTATTTGTATTTCATTGTTAATTATTTTGTTCCCTGAGGTCTACTCTCTGTCATTTACGGGCAGGCTATCACATACCCCAAATAATGCTGTGTAACCTTGCCTCCAAAATTATCCCTGATTGGCTGAATCAAAGGTCTACACACCGGGGCAGGCAGAGGCGAGGTCCACATGGCCAAGCAGGCTTGAAGGACAGAAGGGTCATGGGATGAGGAGAGACATGGATGAGAGAAAAGAAGGAAGACGACTCACGATGGGTTAGGTGAAGAAGAACCACGTGGCCGGCGGACAAGGATCAGTGTGAAGAGAAGCAGCCCCAGATGGAAAGAATAAGCAAGTAGTTATGGGGATATTGGATGGGAAGGAGACCACATAGGGATGATTAAAGCAAGCGGCATGGGACGTGGGGCCGGGAACTAACAAGCTAGCTTTGGTGGGTTATTCTGCCTAGCCCCAAGTTTAAGGCATATTAAAAAATATAACAGGTGTCGGTGTCTTTCATTGATTGATAGTGGCATAAATAAAAGCTGCCATAATAATTACAGGCTACTAGTAATAAACACTTGTAGACTTTTTATTTTCTGCAACACTGAACAAGGCTCGAAAGTAGATGTCCAGGATCAAGTGGAATATGGGCAGTAAAATACTAGACACTTAACTGTGTGCTCCATGGTTCTAGGTCTGACTCTCACAGTCACCTCTGCTTTCCCCTTGGGTCACAAGATTCCTATCGTCAAACCTCACCATGAATGACCAGGTTCCAGTCCACACAGCTCCAACCCCGGGTCCACGCATGAGCCTGGCTCTGCGTCTCTTGCTACACGCAACGGATACTGCAACCATTTCCTAGGGCTGGCCACATCCTCCCTCGCCATCGCTGGCCTCGAACCCACCTGATGTTTAAATCACTTCTGGGTGCTTTTGAAAAATAATTGTCTTTGTGTGTTCAGATGAGAAGAAAGGCGACTTGAGTGTGCCAATTCTACAGCACCTTCAAGAGACCTGTCAAAAATCCTGGTGGTGGTGGCGGCAGCGGCGCACCCCTTTAATCCCAGCACTCAGGAGGCAGAGGCAGAGAAGAGGCAGACGGATCTCTGGGTTCAGGGCCAGCCTGATCTACAGAGTGAGTTCTAGGCCAGCTAGGTCTTGGACACCTGTCTCAACAAACAAAAGCAAATAAGAAAGAAAGAAAGAAAGAAAGAAAGAAAGAAAGAAAGAAAGAAAGAAAGGAAGAAAGGAAGGGAGTCCTATCAAAAAAGGTTAATATGGCCATTTTAAGTACGAAGAATCTGCATGCTTAAAGTTATGAATACATTTTATAGAAATATAGATATATTAGATAAAAGGCATCAGCAGGGAGATTAAAAGTTTTATCTATGCTGTTAGGTTTATAAGCTCTGTGATGTTAGGTGATGATTCTGAATGTTGAACCCACGGGTGATGCATCATAGTGTATATGTTTATAATATAATATATGTATTTTTCTCAAATATCCTAAAACATGCATTCATTACGATAGTCCTAGATGCAGCCTGCTGCTTTTCTTCTTGAGCCCTCACAACCAAAACGGAACCAGACAGTATGATTTCAGGCAGCGCGAGGGTCTAGATAATCTCTCCTGTCCCTCTTGTCAGACAAATTGCTCTCTGGGAATTAAAACAAACGGACAAACAAACAAGCTGAGGCACACAAAGTACACTGGAGAGAGAGAAGCCTAAGAGCAGCACACAAGGCCTGTCATCAAAGGCGATTAAAGAGGGGAGAAGCTAAGAGCTCCCGAGGGCAGCACTAGCTTAGAAAGAGACAGAGTGCTAATGGGGGTATTTATCACTCCTCCCCTAACTGGCTCCAGAGCTTAGAAAGAAATACAGCCCAGAGCCAGGAAATCGACTGAACCAGCCTACCAGGGAAAGTAAGCACAAGTCCAAGGGATACAAATGCTCACCTAGAACCAGAAATGTTTCAGATTAACAAGTTTGTCAGATATGGGGTCTTCTGTGGAGACTTTACGAGTTAAACACCCCAAATCCACATGTCCTAAAGCTGAAGTGATCGGAGATCTGACAGTTTTTGGGTTTTTGTGTTTCAGTTTTAGGAGCATTTCAGAGCATCGCAGGTTAGGGATGAACAATCTGTATTTTGGAAAAAAAAATGATGTTTTTAAGTTAGTTATGGCTCTGCTAGGTCCTTCTGCTATGTGCCCAGTCAGTCAGGTAACTATCGCTCTCCTGTTGGCAGCCGTACTACACCTCCACTGACGTCTAACAACTGGCAATGTCACATTTCCTGGAGGAATGCTTACTTTACGTTGTCTTTAGATCCCCGGGGCCTGTCACTAGAGAAGAGGAAACAGTTCTTAATTGAATGACTGATAGAAGCAAAAAATATTTTTATTTGGCTTTAATCTCTCCATTCCCTCTATAACATGGCTTATTTCCAAACAGAAAATACATTTAATCAAGCAGTTTAAATCACTTTACAAAAAAATACATCCTGAGCTATTAAGGCTTTAATGGCAGGAGCAGAAGGGTCTCCCGGGTTGGTCCTAATCTGGAAAGCACCATCAGCAACAACCCAAGAGTAGCAAAGATGAAGCACGCCATGGGGGATCTTTTCAAGCCACAGTGAGACCTGGTTCCTAAGCGCCCACTCTCTTAAGTGAATAAAACCTCAGCAGTTTGGAAACTGACACCTGTCACACGGATTCTCCAGACCTAGAACAGAGGAAACAGCATAGGGGACAACACTGACTGCTTATGACACACCTGGAGGCACGCTGACAGCCTCTGGGAAAGGGAGGCTACATTCTTTAACTTGTGGTGAATAAAAAGTACCCCAGGACAGCAACCATGCAGACTATCGTCAGGGAGAGGCAGTGTGGGTACTGTTCCGCCCAGTCCACATGCTGTGGACAGTAAATGAAGCCTGTCTGGGAGGTATGGCGGGCTGGTGCACCTGCTGCAGTGGAGGATGCCAGGTCAATGGAGCAGAAGCCCGGAAGAGAAGGTAAGAGTGTAGAGGTGGTCACACTCTTTTTTTGAGTGCTCACATTTTCTCTGTATCCATGACAGTATCCTAGGCTTTGGGGGGAACCAAGATTCATAGATAAGAAACAAATGGGGATGATCCTAAGTGACCTGGGCTGCACAGTAAGACTGTGACTCACCAGGGTGGTGCTAAAAGCACCATTAGAATCAGTCTGTGATAAAGCAGACACTTTGGTTTTGTTGTTGTTGTTGTTGTTTCTTTTTTTTTTCCTTTATTAATTTATTCTTGTTACATCTCAATGGTTATCCCATCCCTTGTATCCTCCCATTCTTCCCTCCCTCCCATTTTCCCCTTATTTCCCTCCCCTATGACTGTTCCTGAGGGGGATTACCTCCCCCTGTATATGCTCATAGGGTATCAAGTCTCTTCTTGGTAACCTGCTGTCCTTCTTCTGAGTGCCACCAGGTCTCCCCCTCCAGGGGACATGGTCAAAGGTAAGGCACCAGAATATGTGAGAAAGTCATATCCCACTCTCCACTCAACTGTGGAGAATGTTCTGTCCATTGGCTAGATCTGGGTAGGGGTTTAAGGTTTACCGCCTGTATTGTCCTTGGCTGGAGCCCTAGTTTGAGCGGGACCCCTGGGCCCAAATCAAAGCAGACACTTTGGACTGAAGAAACACCAGCCTCAGCCAAAATGGTAGTGGAAAGTCTAATTAGTCACGGTGGCAACAAGGCAGCCAACTTCCTTACGTCTTCCCAAAATGTTTCTTTTACTCCCTACCAAAGTCACGCTAAATTAAATCAGACTCCATAGCATTTCCTGTCTTCTTGTTCAGAAACTGTATTTCATTTTTTTCCACTGGCCAAAACCAAGGTTTCTATCAGAAGGGTAGGTAATCCATCGCCACGCTGCAGTTGCTGCCCTCCAACATGGTGCTTATTTTTCTGTATGCTATCTTCCCCAACTTCCGTGGTTCCAGGCTTAAGATGGGATTCTTCTCAAGCACAATGACCTTAAAAACTAAATAATATCCTAGTTTCTCACTAACAACTGTTGATCCCCTCTACCAAAAAGCTTCTCATTCTCGGATAAGTAATGAAGTCATGAATGCTCCTTACTAAAAATCAGGAAGAATGTGTGAGTGCCAGAAGCAAGAAGAAACTACTCAAATCAATTCTGCCAGGTGTGGCTGTACACACAGGAACGTGGGCTGGGCTACTGGGGAGGCTGAGATAAGAGGATCCATGAGACAGGAAGGGAAGGAGAGAGGCAAAGAGGTTGGCGCGGGAGAGATAGAAGGGCAGACAGATAGATGAAGAAGGGAGGAAGAAGTGAAGAGAGGGAGGAAGGCGGGACAACGGATGGAGGGAGCTCTCTTTGTCTTGTCTCCAAGATTTCTACCTACAAACACTCCAGGTGTCACCTCCTGTGTCGTGTGTGCTGAAGAAGTTCTGTTTTCCTCCCCTTTCCCCGAAAACACTCTTGTGCTCTGCAATAAAGTGTGAGGATGGCAAAGTTAATTACAAGTTAATGATTCTACAGTCTTTAAACCTGCGAATGAAAGCCGCCATCTACCACAAATTAAACTCACTATTTACATACACTTCCTGAAAATGAACTCGACGCGGCCCTTAGTGAATGAGTCTGGCAGGAAACATTACCCCAGGCGCCCAGGCACAGGCGAAGGGAGCTCTCTTTGGATTCAAAACAAATCTCACACATTCTATGCTCTCATGAATTAGTACTGAAATATTGGTGTTGGTTTGTCTCCCAAACCAGCTACACCATGAGCAGTGGGATAGGTGTGTGGAACCACAGGACATGTGATTTGACATCTTACTAACTTTCTATGCTCCGTCTACAACACTGGTACTATTAAAATGAACAAGAACTAATACTGAAGAATAGATGACTACGGCAAAAATCTTTTATGTAGACCACGACGAATAACATTGGGAACGTCTCCTCCAAGTCCCTGTTTAGTTGAGTTCAGACTTTATCCCTAAATTCCTGAAGGTTTCCCTCTACCTTATCCCTGGCTCCCCATTCCCTAGACCTGCAAACATCCAGCTCTCCCTGGCCCCAGAGGCCCTCCTGGATGATTTTCCTCAGCTGCTGCAGCTTCGAGCCCCATTCCTACCTTCATCATTTGGCGTCAAGTCTATACCATGACCACATGGGAACATTAGGCCTTCATTGCTTTTCTATCCTCAGCTGAGTTTCCCTGGTTTCTTTTCAAGATAGGACTCCCCAACCCCAAATGCTACAGAAAGGGAGAGATGACATGGGTTAGGAGACAGACCTCCAAACTCCACCTCAAAGCCAAATGCTTAACAATTCCCTAAGTAGGTTCTCTCTGTTCTAAACAAAGTGCTTGTTGGTTTTGTTTGTTTAAAATCACAGAGGGATAGAGGAAAACACACTGTATTAGACATAGTTTAAGAATCTTCTTTCTTTCTTTTTCTTTCTTTCTTTCTTTCTTTTTCTTTCTGTTGGTTGTTTTAGTTCTTGAGGCAATGGTCTTAGCTATCTCCAGCTTGCCTTCAACTCACACTGAAACCACGTCTGAAATCCCTGATCCTCTTCCCTCCACTTCTAGGTTTCAGGGGTACAGCTGGCACCACCATGCTGGCCTACAGAACCATTTTCTTAAAGATTCTACATCTCACATACCCAGTATTCTGAATAAATTATTAAAATGTCTTTGACATGTATACTGTCCACCAGGGACATTATATACTACCATGTTTAACAGTAAAGCATAGTAGAAGCATTAACAACACTTCAATAGTCAAATGTTACAGTTTGAGAAGCTCAAAACTCCATGGCACTTTAAAAGAGTAATTTGATAATTCCTAACAAAACTGGCAGAGCCAATTCCTTGTTGTACAAGCATAGAGATCTAACTTGGATCCCCAGAGCCCACATTTAAAATAAGCCTGACACAGCAATATGTAGCTGCAATCCTTGCCTAGGAAGAGACAGGTGATGGCTCCCAAGGGGCCACCTGCAAGTCAGTCTAACCCAATAGGCACACTCCAAGCTAATAAGAGACAGTCTCAAAAAATAAGGTAATTGCTCATAAGGAATGCCACCCCATGTTGTCCTCTTCCTAACACACACACACACACACACACACACACACACACACACACACACACACGAGAGAGAGAGAGAGAGAGAGAGAGAGAGAGAGAGAGAGAGAGAGAGAACACATTCCTCAAGCTTTCATTGTAAATTCCTGAATAGGTTAACACCATGTAATTAACTTAACCACCACCTCCAAAATATAAGAATAGTGTTTAAAGGGGGTTTGTTATGTTTTGTTCAGAACAGAGCCCTGATCATTAGTTTAACCTATTCTGGATAAAAGACCCATTACTGATCCACACATTCAGATAAAAAAAATCACACCAGTGAGTCCTCCCATTAGCCCAAACATTCTACAAACATAAGTCAAAGAAAACCAATGCACATGTGTAAAATAACCTGGCATTCTTGGGATGGGGCTCCCTGGGAAGGAGTAAATTTGCTTGAAGGAAGTCAAGTGTGGAAAATTACAGCTAGATGGACTGGCACATTCAGAGCAAACAGCAGGGGGTCTGGGAAGAGCCATCTGACAGACCACCCAGAACCATGGGCTCTCACCCACTCTGCATACCAAGGCTTCCTGGTCACCTCTAACCCTTATTACAATGTTGACCTCAGAGGCAGGCCCTTCATCTGTACTCCAGATTTCAGCCTATGGGATGGAAGGAAGAGACTCTGCTGAAGGAAGAGACCCATAGCATCTCTCACTAGCAGCCACAGGATGGGAACACGCTCTTCACTCCATGTGTCAATATTTACTCTTCCCCAGGGGCACAAAGCAGATTAAAGCTGCTTCCAGAACGTGAAGTTACAGGCAACATTTTTCCAAGCCATCAGTCTCCCCCTCCAGAGCAACCAGCTCTAGTCAGGAGGATCACAGACTAAAGCTTAACATACAGTAGTTGGTCCTAGGAGGACGGGTCCTTGATGGCAGGCCAGAGGGGTGCAGGGCTGCGCTCTCAGCACTCACTGCTTCCCACGGGGGTGACATGCTGCTCAGCTAACTAACACGGCCCAGCAGTTGTGCGAATGAATGATTACTGCACCCTGTCAGTTTCCTGGTAAGGCCAGCGGTCATACCCCTCCAAGAAGGAAAGGGTGCCTGTGAGATGGCCCAGAGAGCAAGGGTGACTGCTGCCAAGGATGCTGACCCGAGGTCATCCCTAGGACCTACCTATACGATATAAGGAGAACCATTTTCTGCAAGCTGTCTGTCCTCTGACCTCCATCGATATATAAGCCTTAGTATATGTTCTCCTCCTCCGCCCTCTCTCACACACACATACACACACACATACACCTGCACACATGCACAAACAGATGAAATATAGGTAGATACAGAGATAGGGAGGAAAGGAAGGGAGGGAGGGAGGGAGGGAGGGAGGGAAGGACATCAGGAAAGGAATAGGAAGAAAGACTAGATGGTGAATGAAAAGCATGTGCCCTGGACCCATGGGTCCTAGGTAGAGCAATAAATAAAAAGGCCCAACTTCTAGAACCAAAAAGGTAAAAAACAGACAGACCAACAGTCAATCCAAGGCCTAAAAGTCATTAAGGGTTTCAGTCTGATCCTCATATCCTTGGAGGAAAAATACTAGTAACATCTATTTTTGCCAAGTACCTCCAGAGTAACCAAGAGGATCAGGCACTGTCCGACACCCAATGACAGTCTTCATGTCACGACACACAATGGCCCAGTGAGGTAGGGGAGCTGTTCTCATGCCCACGTTACAAGAAGTAAGGCTGAAAACTCAGGAGCTGCTTAGGGAGGGGCAGCTGAGACATAACATTTAGGAATCTAGCTGTCACTTAGCACCCGCACTGTCACCCACTCCCTGAGGACTTCTCACTGCTGCCTGCTGCACCCGAGGCTTTCCCCTGGGCATGGCGGTGAATGTCCTAAGACAGCTCATTCTAATGCCAGGCAGCAACAAATAATCAAGCCAGGCAACATCGCTGGAGAAGCAAGGTGGAAGGCGTAGCACCCGAGCCACACCTGTCGTCCGCCTGCAGCCCCAGGTGCCAGTGAATGGGGCTGGAGGAGAGACAGTGTTCTCTAGGTAGTCCCGCTAACCTCTTCCACTTCCTTCACCGCTGGATTCCTGGAAGAGCAACGGGCAAAGTCAGCAGGAGATCTCCGGGCAGTATCTTCAGTACTCACTACAGGCTTTCGTCATCTTGGAGATCTGTAAATGATAACTACCAGGCCCAGCCCTGCAGGTGATAGGAGTCCTTCGAAAGCCAAGGGGCTTGTCAAAGGCACTGCCACAGTGGCATCCTCGTTAGCTCGAGACCTAAAGTGTAATGGAGAAGTTGAGGCTTAGAGAGGTCAAGAGACTTTCCATCATCCCAGGGTAAGATCTTAAGCTATCGGCCATTTCCTCTACTGCAGCGCTTTTTTGCCTGGTGAAGTCCTGACGCCAGCTCAAACGCAATCTTCTTTGGAAGCTCACCTTTTAAGTCAGCCCAAAGATGAACGAGTCTGACGGTTTTGGAGGCGAGAGCAGAGCGGATCGCAAGCCAATCCCGCGCAGCCACTTACTAGCCTCAGTAGCTGAAGTCAACCCACTCTCAATGAGACTCAGTTTCTTCAGCTTTGCTGAGGTTTAAATAGAGATGTCCCCCACAGGCCCGTGTGCTTGAAAACACGGCGATGCTGGTTTTGAAGGTTGTAGAATCGTTCAGAGGCGCAGTCTTGTTGGAGGAAATGGGTCCCTGTGATTTCACAGGCATGCCCCATTTCCTACCTGTGGCCAGCTGTGCCATGCCTCTCCACCATGACAGACCATAACCCTTCTTAAGCTAGGAGCCCAGACAACCCCCCCCCCCCTTCTCCCTTGGGTTGCTTTTGTCTGTTATCGTGATGCAGCGATGAGAAAAGCAAAAATACACTCTCTGATAAGGATAACCCTGCCACACGGAAAGTCCCTGGGAGGCTTGAAACACAGCAGTCACTCTTAGCACTGCCACCACCCTACCTATAGGATAGAAGGAAGCTGACAGCCTTCAGCAAACTGGGCAGCAGAGTGGCCCAAGGCTCATGACAGAAACCAACACTGACCGAACCATAGAGAAACAGGTGGAAAGAGGGCAAAGGTTCAGGGAAAGCTGAACAGGTATCAGTGATAACCGCGGGGTGAACGAAGGAGCCTGCCCTTCATTCTGGCATCACTGAGTCAGTACCATATGCTCACGCTGCCTCGTTGGCACAGAGGGTCACCCAGGCGCTCATCCTCATGAGGGCACAGTGATGACCAAGCCAGAAGCTGAGAGCACAGGTTTGGGGACCCAAATGGAAAGTAGCACAGTTAGACACAACATCGCCGACTTGCAAGTTGGGGAGTTTCACCTTCTTCGGCTAAGGGAGATAAAATACAGACATTATCAAGGCATGCCATCACGTGGCGAGCACCAAATAGATAGCAACTCCCTTCCTTTCTCTGGGTGAGTCACTTGGGACTTTTCCATAAACAGTTGACAAGGGCTATTGACCAAGGGCCTTTAGAGATGACAACAACAGCAATAATACAGATGTGCTACGCACTGTTACACCACTTTGCCCATTTGAAAGGAGAAGAATACCAGGTAAGAGGAATCAGGGAATTCTCCAGGTGAGCTAGTGATGGTAGTGCCAAGACGTGCACTGAAACTGCTGGGCCCCATCGTCACTGTCCTAGTATTTGCGTTCTAATACTTACATTTATTTGTAACATAATTATTTTTATCTTACATGCCATGCCATTCCTAGAACGACAGACAGTAGTAGGCTTTGCATGTTGTCTGCAAACACACGCATGGGTTTACATTCCCACCTGACAAATGAACTACACCACGGCAGTTAAGCAACTCACCGAAAAGTGTCTAACAGGCCTAAGTGGCAGAGATGAGCCTACAGTGAAAATGCAGGCTGCCAAGATTCCAGCCGTAAGATATGACATACACTCTGGAGGGTAAGAGTCAATGATCGTCGAGGTACAGAGAGAAACAACTTCAGCCAAATTTGACAGCACACACCCATAATCCTTAGCTCCTCGAGAGACCGAGTCAGGATGATCATGAGTTCAAGGTTAGCCTAGGCAACATAAAGCTCCTATCTCTGGGGGTGGGGGGCTCGTTTCATAGTTCTTCTCCTATCAGCAGCCCCTCTTCCTCTGCAGCTTTAATCTGGACAGTTTGTCTTGCACAGACCCTGAGACAAGTCTCATCCCCATCCTAGGTTTCCTGTCTTGCCAGCCATTTTAGGTTTGTCTCTTGGCAGGTAGGCCCAGTACATAACTGCTAGAGGAAGTACCCAGCAGGGGTTAAGAGATGGGTGGGGGTGGGGATGGATGGGAGACTAATGAAGGCATCTGGGGAATTAGTGAGGGGCAGAGGCAAAGGAATGTAAACAAATGTCACTGGGCTCAAGAGTGATGATGGGAGAGGGGCAGTCAGAGAAAGAAACAGAGGTGCACATGAGGGCTCTGCATGTGCTCCCTTTACCGTACCACACACTGGCGAACACCAGAAGCTGGATGCAAGCACACCCCCCAGAGTATGGCCCAGAAGCAACACCGGATAGTAACAGAATGAATACTTGCATCATAAGAAGAGCTGATAGCGATGAAAACAACATAAAAGATGATGAGTTGCCTCTACCCCTCTCCTCTGCTCTCCAGATGTTCTTTTAAAAGGCTTAGAATGCATGTACTGGAAGAATCAGGCTGAGCTGGGAGTAAGTGAAGGACCCAAGGGGCCATCCAGATGATGGACAGGAGAATCTGCCGGAGGGGAGGAATCTACTCTTCTGAGGCCAAAGAGTTGGATGAGCAAGCTTGGTCCAGTCACAGGGCAGTTCCAAACATAACACATCACCTGCCACTCAGACTGCCATCTGGTTGACATCCAGGCTCTCACATTTGCATCTCAGGGAAAGACCAAAGAGAAGTCTGAGAAGCACAGACAACAACGTCCCTGGGCTCGAACAATAAATCCAGCCCATTGTAGCAGGTTAAGGGGACACCAGCTCAATAGAGGGCACAGCAGGGTCACTAATATCCCAGCAAAGCCAGCTCACACAAAGCAGTACCAGGACCACAGCAGGGTAGTAGTATCCCCAACAGTAAGCTTTAGGGCCTCAGGAAGGTACATCCTGGGACTGGCTGACTGTAGCTGAGAGTTCATGCAGGCATCATAGCTGAAGGCATCCTAGACATCTCTTGGTCTTGAGAATACATGAGGCATCTACCAGGAACACTCAATAATTCTTGGGGGGAAACTCCTAAGGAGAACATAAGATGTTCTAGTGGACACACGCAAAACCAGAATAATATTTTCAGTTCCTGGTGCTCCATCACTGATATGCCCTAGAGAGAGGGGAAAAGTGGCAATCCAAAAATAATGCTAAGAATTCAGTAGTAACGGTGGTGTGTTAGTAACTCAAGACCAGCAACTACATAGGCAAGAGCAATATGTAAATCTAAACATAAGAGTCAGGAATCCCATGAGCTGCCAGCCATTCCTCGTGGAAGAAAACAGCTAATTCAGATATAAAAACTAAGCAAAACGATAGTGCTATAAGGTTTTTGATAGGCACAAGAGAAACAGTAAATATCTAATATAAGACGAGAGGTGAAGGAATACGCAACAGCTACATAGAAAAGAAGTTCTTAAAATGAGGAAGACCAGCAAGTTGGCAGAAAATGGAGGCTGTTCAGCCACTTGAGTGGTGGGCAGATAAGGGAAATGCTGGGAGCAATTTTGAGCAGAAGACAAATTATCGAATCAAATCAAAACCTAGAAGCCGAGCAGCTCTTCCCTGCTCTTCTTTACCTGACACGTTACTCCTGCCTCTGGCACAGCAATGACTGCTCTGTCGTGTCCTTACCTCGCTCCTTTCACCTCCAATTAGACTGTGAGCTTGGAGAGGATCCTGCTGCACACTCACCACTCACGAGTCTAGCAGAGAAGCTGGCAAGGAATACATATTACACTGGCAATGAATGAATGAATGACCGACCTAACAAATGACGGCATTAAAAGGACGCAACCAAAAGCCATCCTCTGAAAACTATGAGTAATGGAAACTAAGGCCATGATGTACACCAAAAGCAAACAAACAAAAACACCAACAACAACAAAAAACTACAAAAGGGCAACACGTTTACTTGGCATTTAATTGACTTCAACTTTGTATGTTCTTTGATGTTCGTGTGCCTATACCATGTCTCCACCAAGACGTCTTAGGTCATGAAGAGCAGGGACTACAGATGTCTACCTCTCTGTCCTCTATTATAGTGCCTGGCACAGCACTAGCTCTGTGGGCTTAAAAAGATATTAATTAAATGGGCTTGAACAAAGGACATGAGAGGAGACGAGTAAAGTTACTTCTAGCAGGCAAGGCGCTTTCATTTCAATTTACAGGAGAAACGAGCTGGCTATTTATCAGGCTCCGTTGAGACAGGCATTCCTCTGGACAAAGGCGGCCTTTGAGAACTACACAAGTGGCAGCGCCTTCTCCAGAGATCCATGGCTGCTATTTCCCAGGGAGAGCTAGGGGTCAACAGTAGAACCCGCTGGCACGGGCACATACCACGGAGATTGGCACAGCACCTGCCCACGCTGGGACAGACTCCAGGCATCCTGACCAAAGTGTCAAGAAAGTGTATATTTCATCCAGTGGAGAACGTAAAAATGATCCAATTTGCTGGACAGGACAGCAGCCTGGACCATCAGCTGCCGATCAGAGGCTGGCTAAAGGACACAGTCCAGGTAAAGGCAGAAGGTTCTGCTTCCTGCTTCTGGCAACTCCAGCTGAGTAATTTGTCAGCAAACATGCTTGCCCGGGGTCAATGGGAGACTCCTATGACGCAAAAATTCCATGAGCAGGCAGTACCCACTCTATCTTCCACTGAACGAAAAGGGCAAAACAAAGGAGCTAATTATTGGAGGAGCAAAGGCTCTGTGCAGGAAATGAAGATGATTACTATGGCCGGTGCTGTGGATGAGTGTGGCCGATCTATTCAAGTACTACTTAGATACAGCAGGGCTGTGATCACGGGGTTTAGTTCCTTTCTGCTGAAACAGGCTAGGGTTCCAGGCTAGCCAGGATTCCCTAACTGGGTACAGATTCACGGAAACTAGGTAAGCAGCCTAACCTGCGATGATGCCCAGAGATACCAACCCTCCACTTTGCCTAGCCACAATGCCCTGCACTGCACCAGTGCCACTTGCCCTCGTTTCCAAAGCTAGAAAGGCATACCTTGGGTTCCACACTTTCACATAAAAATATGTGCTTAGTGAACATGAAGCATAGAGACAGCTAGACACCGTGGGAGTTAAACAGGAGACAGCCAGGGAAATGTTTAAAATGTTCTTTCCAACTTTCCAGGCTCAAGGGCAGCAGTGCAGACTGGCATCCTGACAGGATCGGACCCAGTTAAGTAGGTTGGTGTCAATTCAGATGCCGGGCCACAGTGTTTGTCTCCAACAACAGAGATGAAAAATAAAGGCAAATAATGTGGGTATAGAGAAGAGAGCCGGTGTCACACGGCCATCTGGACATGTCATCTTCTCCCTAGATCTGAATTAAACTGACCTCCTATTCCACATTCAAGGAAGCATTATTTTGAGTGCATGGGCACCACATTCATGAAGAGCTATTGCTATAGCCTGGCAGATGGTGATTACCTGAAGATAATTACAAGTAGCGAAAACATGTCCACTCAATTACGGAGTGGAACAGGTAATCTATGGAGTCCTACAGAAACACGTGACACGAAGACCAAGGACATCACGGAAAAGGGCTGGCCTCTGACAGCTCCGAGCTGAGACCATCACGAGCCTGGGAGAAAGATGTTCCCCCCCCCCCCCCAAAATAGGTTGATTTTGATTCCAGTGCCAGCCACCTCCTATGACGGCTGGTTTAGAGCTATAAGGAGACGCAGACAGGAGATAGCTGGGAAAGCGAGCTTTTGCTTGCTGCTCTGTGAGGCAGTCAGCTCACACGGAATGAGGCAGGTGGAGCTGTGGGTTGAGGAGGCGGCAGCCACTGTGCAGATGAAGGTATCAGGTCAGAGTTAACTCAATGTGCCCTTGAGCCTCTCTACTTCAGGCCACTCCCCACTCTAGCTGCCTTTTAAAAAGCAGTATTACAGGTAAAACAGACCCCTAGAGTAATAAAGCAAACATCATCCCTACCTGAAGCCATGCGTGTTCTCCGTCATAACCTGAACAGTAACAACTATCCCTGCGGAGGACTCATCTCCCAACAGGAAGATCCCTCCATCTCCCTAGAATTAACATAGAAACTAAATACATATAATTACCACATAATAGTTAAAACTCCCAGAAAGGGTTTAAAGTCAGCTAGTCTCATTACTTCATCACTCTCAGGTCTTCATGGGTCTCTACTACATCATCCTAAGTGATGGAAAGTGCCCCAACAGTTCTGACGGCTAGAAGATTCTATTTACATCTACCTACAAAGCTGGCTTCTTTTCTTCTGGTTCTACTCTCAGGGCACTGAAACACCCCAGGGTCTTCACTTTATGACAGTCTGTTAGGACTGAAAGATGACCAGCAAATGACTGGCCTTTACAGTACGTAGGGGGACTCCAGTCTGCTTCTGCTATCATGCTCTCTTCCAGAAATATAAAAGAAGTGGTCTTTAGAATGAATTTTCAGTTCGTTGAACTTCACAAAGATCATTGAATTTATATCTCTTCCTTCATAGCTGAAACCCAATCTCAAAGAGAAAAATCAGCTTAGCCCAAGTCCTCGCGGACTTCCTCAGGAGCTCAGCCTCCTCCGTATACATCCTTTTCCAAGCGAGACTGCCTCATTTCTTTGCTGTACTGATGTTCTGAATGTAAGGGGCTCCGCCATAAGCAAAGGAAAATGGCATCCAGGAGATTCCAAGGCACTGGTTCTCAGCCTTCCTGATGCTGTGGCCCTTTAACCCAGCTCCTTATGTTGTGCTGACCTCCAACCATGAAATCATTTTGTTGCTACTTCATAACTGTCATTTTTGCTACTGCTATGAATAGTAATATAAATCAATGTTTTCTGATGGTCTTAGGCAACCCCTCTAAAAGGGGTGTTTGACAACCCCAGGGGTCACGACCCACAATTTGAGAACCACTGTTCTAAGGCCATAATAAAGATAGCCACAAACAGTCAGTACTGCCGGCCTTGTGAAGGTAGTTCAAGCAGGAAAGGGAGATGAGCACATCAAGTCATCAAACATTCATTAGACATCGACCCTGTGGTCTAGAGGCATTGAACAGGAACTCCTCCCCAGGTATTTATAACAGAGCTGAGAAGGCAGGACATAGACAGTCTCCAAAATACAGTGAATCGATGCTTCTCAATAGAGGTGACTGTGCCCTTTCAGGGAACACCTGGCAACCTTGGACCTTGGGAGACATTTGTTGATGGTCACAATCAGAAGGTACTCTCAGTGGGTAGAGGGCAGAGGACAGGAGCCAGGGACACTACTGAATGCCCAACCTCACATGGTCCAAGATGGAGAAATAGGGGTGAGAAAGCCTAAAGAGAATGCTTAAGTAATGATGGCTAAGCCCAGTCAGAAGTGACATGTTTCAGTGTTTATTAAGGGCACACCTGTGAACTTGAGGATGAAAGATAAATGAGTCTTCTCTCAAAGTTGCATGAAACCCTTGTAAAATACAAGATGTGGAGCTAGGAATGTGGCTCGGTTGGTAGAGTGCTCGCAAGAGAGATCAGGAAGATCAGAAGTCCTCACCCTTGCATACGTAACAAGTGAGTTCAAGGCCAGCCTGGGATATGTGGAACCCAATCTCCCTCCCCACTGCCCACCCCACGTTAAGATGAGACATGATCCAAAGTTAAATTGCACTTTAGTACTTGGGAAACGGGTGACAACTTACAGCTAGCATTACTAACGGCATTAATCAGGTAGAAAGGGCCATGCTTTATCTTGGAGGATAGGAAACACTTGACTAGGAAGGCTGGGAGGGGAACAGGCTGAGCCATAGGGTATTCATAGCATTCCTGGCCTTACTTGGACAACCCATGAAACACACTCCTCTGGTCCTCCCACACCACAGCCAGCTGGCAGAAGCCAAGGCTAGGCAGAATCAGTACATGGTTTCCTCCCACCCTGCCCCTCCCCCATGCCTGCAGCAAGAGAGGACCTTAACGAATAGGAAATGACATAAAGACTCCCTTTTACAGAGCATTTACTCCATGCCAGATTACTGCTTATAACAGTTTTCCTGTAGAATCTCACTCAGTCCTTGACCCCAACACTGTAGAGTACCTGGAATATAGATTAGCCAACCAGCCAACATAGAGGCAGCTTAAACAGATGAACTTGGGGTCATGATAATTCCTACTGTTCTCTAGGTGCCTTGCTCTACCCTTCTGTACATCCACACATGCAGTGACTGCCAAGCACCCAGCTGTACCCAGCGGGATGTGTCCAGTAAGTAGCTAAGAAAGCATCTCAAAGACCACTGTGGCACTGGTGCTACACCATAGCCAGAACATGCCAGGGTTTCTGTTGGCCAGAAGCTAGTGCCATGGAAGAAACCGGGACAAGGACAGCATCCTAGGGCATCCTTGGGGATGAAGTCCACACTGTGGCATGTGTTAAAGGCAGGCCTCGGGGTGCGTGCAGCTTCTTTTCACTTGCACATTTAACACACTCTCTAATTATGTGATAAAAACCCCACTGGCAACTGCTTTTCCCAAAGCAGTGTGTTACCACCATCCAAATATTTCTCTGTCTCTAAATAATAGGGTAGTTTTACAAGGCATGTATTGGCAGCAGCTGCGACGGCACAAATGGGTGCTGCTTAATTCCTTCTATTTATACAGCTCTCCTGCCATTTATAGGAGGCCTGGATGGTCTAGCTTCACTAGATCCAAGCACTCATGCTATAAGACCCCTCGGCTTATCTCCATTTTACAGCTAAAGAAATGGAGGCTTGGGCCTGAAGAGATGGTGCAGCAATGAGGAACACACCCTGCTCCTGCACAGGACTCTAATGGGGGTTTTGGTTTCTTTGTAAACTCAGTTGTGTTATGTAAATATGTTTTTGTCTTAATCCCAAGCGTGAGATTTCAGCATGAGCTTTCGTTTGTCCACAGCTCTTAACTGTCTTATGTGAGTTGTGGCTCTTGCCAGCTGGTAAGGTTTTCTTCTTCTTCTTCTTCTTCTTCTTCTTCTTCTTCTTCTTCTTCTTCTTCTTCTTCTTCTTCTTCTTCTCCTTCTCCTTCCCCTTCCCCTTCCCCTTCCCCTTCCCCTTCCTCTTCTTCTTCTTCTTCTTCCATGGAGAGGGGTGTGGTCTAGGGCTCTGAGGATAGAAATGAGAGTCCAGAGAGAGTGTGGCATGGCGTGGCGTGGCATGGGGCAATTTAAAGAGACTAGAGACAGACAGTATGGCAGTTTGGAACAGAGAGACAAATGGAGAGAAACAGAAACACTTTGGGGTGCAGAAGAGACTGCTGGCCGCGTCTGCTGTTGACGGAGATTGGTATAGCCTCTTCGACCCTAAACAGCTGGAAGAAGTAAAGGGGCCCCCTCTCCCCACTAACCTTCTCTCTCCTACATAAGGTAGGGAGGTTCGAAGAGAAGTTGAGGCCTAAACACCCCATTTAAAAAGAGAGTTACACAGGACCTGAATTCAGTTACCAGCACCAACAATTAGGTGGATTACAACAACTTATAATTGCAGCTTCAGGGATGCCTTACTCTGACTTCTGACAGCACCTGCACTCACATAAACACACACACACACACACACACACACACACACACACACACACACACACACACACACACAAATCATATACACATATGCATATATGCATAATTAAAAGTAAAGTTAGAATCTTTTAGAAAAGATTTTTAGAAAATACATGTACATATATGAGCCTGTCAGAATTTATGTATGTGTGCTATATATGTGCCTGGTACAGGCAAGAAGAGGATGTTGGATCCCCAAGATGGAGTTACAAAAAGTTGGGGTCTCTTTGGGTACTGGGAACCAAACCTGGGTCTTCTGTAAGAGCAGTAAGTACAGGTCACTCACTACTGAGCCATATCTCCAACACTAAAATCTTTTTCTCCCTTGTTTGTTATGCTTCAGTTGTTTTAGTTTGAATCTGAGATGTTGCTTTCTTTGGTTCTAGGTGTTGGCTATACACGGCGGGGGGGGGGGGCAGAGGGGGGCAGGGGACAGTGATCTATCAGCATGCTGTTTCCAATGACTCAAACCCTTCAGCCAGTCTTTCTACCTTCCATCCACCTCCCAATCCATCTATCTTTCTGGCCCGTCTTAGTCTAATTCACATCTATTCTTTGGGATATTTAGCAACAAGCATCAGGTATAACAGGGGGAGTCAGTCTGGCTATTCCATCTTCCTGGCGGTCCTACTGCTCTAGTTATGTGAGACGATATATCGCCCCACTTCTACTCTGCAATCCCTGATCATCAATAAGGGTACATGATACACGCTGACAACACTAACTCAGTAAACATTAGTGTATGGTTCTGCACTCCGCTTCCTCCCTCGGGGACTTGCAGGGGCCGCTGCACACCAGGCTGGAAGGATGAAGCGGAGCCAGCAATAGACCTTCGGGCGTCCAGGCACCGCACTGGAGCATGCAGGCACCAGAGGAAGGAAAGGAACAAACGACGCCTAGGGGAGGAGGGAGTTGGGGGTGCCCGAGGGAGAGAGAACTCCTCCTCTGAAACAGCTCGTCAAATATTAGAGACTTTTAGCTCGGAGTTCTCCCAGTGCCACAGCATCTCTTAGATGGTATTTGGTGAAAACAGCTTGTGCGCTTGGGGTGAACAAGGGATATATGAACCTTCGGGGGTGGGAAAGGACTTTCAGGGTAGGGGCATATCATTGGCTGGGGCTGAGACGGTGGGAATCCTTTATCTCCATGGAGAGGGCTTCCAGGTGCTAAGCTACATGACCACCTCAAAAATTTCAGAGGTAAGGGCTCCAGACTGGGGCACGTAGGCGCAGAACAGGCACAGAGCGATCTGGACTCTTGCGTATCTCAGCGGGGGCGTGGTGGTGCACGCCTTTAATCTCAGTACTCAGGAGGCCGAGACAGGCGGATCACTGTCAGTTCGAGGCCAGCCTGGTCTACAAAGCGAGTCCAGGACAGCCAAGGCTACACAGAGAAACCCTGTCTCGAGAAACCAAAAAAAAAAAAAGAGAGAGAGAGAGAGAGAGGTGACTAATCCTCACTCTAGCTCCATGTCAGTTTCCCCAGTGGCACGGTCCATGTACCCCATATTAGTGGGCTTTAACCTTTATTCATGTATGACATTAGGAAAAGTTAAAATAAAGGAGATGTATTTCTAACATGATAGCTTTTTAAAAAAAATCTTTACATATGAAAATTAGTAATTGGTTTTAATAGATAAATTTACTTTTTCTGTTAGGTTTTATTTTTTCCCCACTCAATATATATTTGTTGATAACTATGCAAAAAAGACCTAATTAAATTAATATAAAATTGAAGCCAGGTGTGGCAGTACTCCAGCACTCAGGAGGCAGAGGTAGGCAGAACTCTGTGAGTTCAAGGCCAACCTGGTCTACATAGTGAGTTGCAGGACAGCCAGGGATATATAGATAGACACTGTGTCAAAAGACACCCCCCAAAAAATGGAGGGAAGGAAGAAAAAAAAATCGAGGCTCGAATAGGTAAGGTGCATTACTCATGAGCACACAACAAAGTCTTCTACCCACAGTGGCCTTGCCCTGGGAGTGATGTCATGACCCAACCACTCTGTGCAGCTCCTCTCCCCTTCGTTTTCCTGTTTTATTTGCAACTGATAACAAATAACACGTATCTGGAAGTCAATGAGGGCACCATGATACATCTGGGTATTTTAAACCTGTTTCCATCAGGCAATTTTCATACATTCAGCTACAGCCTCGACCCAAATCTTCCATTAGAAGTATGTACTGGCAGGGTAGGAGGAGGTAGGCAGTATTTCCTATTTTCTACACTTTTTCCTTATTCACTTTACATCCCAATCATAGGCCCCTCCCTCCTCTCCTCCTGGTCTCACCTTTCTTCTCTCTTCCCCATACCCCACTCACTTACTCCTCAGAAAAGGGGCACCCCCTAACCCACCCTAACACATCCTGTTATATCAGGACTGAGCGCATCCTCTTCCCCTGTGGTCTGGAGGGGGGAGTGATCAAAAAGCAGGCAACAGAGTCGATGTCAGAGACAGCCCCTGCTCTTACTAGAGGACCCACGTGAAGACTGAGCTGCCATCAGCTATATCTGTGTAGGGAATCTAGGTCCACTCCATGGATGGTTCTTGGTTGGTGCTTCAGTATCCACAAGCTTCCTGGTCCCTGACTAGTTGGCTCTGTTGGTTGAGGAGCTCTGTCTGCTCTGGGTCCTTCTATCCTTCCCCTCACTCTTCCATAAGATCCCATGCGCTATGCCCAGTGTTTGGCTATGAGTCTCAGCATCTGTTTCGAACCACTTCTCAGAGGACAGCTATGCTAGGTTCCCATCTGCAAACATAGCAGGATATTGTTAATAGTGTCAGGAGCTGGCTCTCTCCCATGGGGTGTATCTCAGCATAGTCTGGGCACTGGCTGGACACTCCTTCTAAAGGAGGTCAAGGGGAGACAAATTGGAAAGGAAGAAGTCAAAGTATTACTATTTGCAGATGATTTGATAGCACACAGAAATTATCCCAAAAAGTCTACCAGAGAACTGCCTTTAGTAAAGTGGCTGGGTACAAAATTAACTTATGTGTGTGTGTGTGTGTGTGTGTGTGTGTGTGTGTGTGTGTGTGTGTGTAGCTTTCCTGTACACAAATGACAGGCTGAGAAAGAAATTATGGAAACAACACCCTGCACAATAGCCACAAATAATATAAAGTATCTTGGTATAACTCTAAACAAGCAAGTCAAGTATTTGAAGGAAGAAAGGAAGAAGATATCAGAAGATGGAAAGATCTCCCATGCTCATGGATCGGTAGGATTAACAGAGTAAAAAGTGGCCATCTTATCTAAAGCAATCTATAGATCATCAAAATACCAACACAATTCTTTACAGACCCTGAAAGAACAATTCCAAACTTCACATGGAAAAACAAAACACGCAGAACAGCGAAAACATTTCTTTATCCATTCCAGCCACTGGCCAAATCTCCCTGTGGGTGTGTTGTGTGTTTCTTCCTATGTGTCTGTGTCTCGTGTCTCTCTCCTCTCTCTCCTCTCCTCTCCTCTCCTCTCCTCTCCTCTCCTCTCCTCTCCTCTCCTCTCCTCTCCTCTTCTCTCTCTCTCTCTCTCTCTCTCTCTCTCTCTCTCTCTCTCTCTCTCTCTCTCTCTCCCTCATGCTCTCTCTGGCATATACACCATTTTCCTCCCCTCCTCCCAACCCCCAGTTCTTTCCAATTTTCCCATTTCAGGTATAACATTCTCTAGGAGGCTTTCTGACCCTGCTTGGCCTTTCTAAGTGGGAACAGATGGTTCCTAGGTCCTTCCCAGAGGGTCTTCACTCTAAGGACAGGAGCAGGGACTCTGCCAATAGATACAACACAGCCGAACAAAAACCTTTATTACTCCTGACACCAGCAAAGAGCGATGAAAGACCTGCAAGGCTCCAAGCCGGCTCACATACATGCTAGCAGTTGTAACAGGGCTGACCTAACATAGGACACCCACAATTCCCAAACTGATCTCTGTAGTCAACATATCCCTCGGCCCCCCCTTAATAAAGATCCAACATCAATGAGATGGGAAATTTCCTGGAAATGTAATGCATTACTCTGCATAAAAATGCAAATGGAAAGGTAAATGCAGCCATACTAGAGTGGCATTTAGAACAAAGGAAAAGCCTCTGACTTAACCATGCTGCCACTGGTCCCCACTTACCAGATGGGTATAGGCCACCTATGAAAAGCTCAAAGGTGTGTTGTCAGCCAAAGAGGGCCGCACTTGTTTTCAATGCTCTGTCCTGCAAGCTGATGACACAAGTAAGCCCACTCCTATTAACTAGACAAGCAAGCATCTATAAGCAAGGCAATGCTTATTACTAAACACTCCTAAAATAGAGCACAGATTCATCTAGCACCTCAGATGCTAGACGTCAGGTCCAGGCATGCCTGACGCACAGGAATCAATAAATGTTTGCTCAACTAATGGATGAATAATCACCAGGAACCAACGTCCTGTCTGGGACTCAATAATCTTCTTTTCATATCCTAATTCATTACAAGGCTTTGTCACTAAGACCAGTTCATTAGCAATGTGCCCATTAGCCATAGGTATGGTGGTAAATCGAGCCTTGCAAAATAGTTCCTAGGTCTCCTGTTTCTCAGTTTTTAATTGAAGGAAGCCTGGCAAAACCCCTTATGTCTGTGATCCGAACACTGAAAGCTGAGGCAGGAAAAGCGATGAGACTTTAAGGCCAGCGTAGGCTCCACAGTAAGTTCCAGACCAGCCTGAGCTACAGTGTAACACCCTGTTTGAAAAATAAAATAAAATAAAATAAATGTTTGCTTTTGTAAACAAGAACAACAACAAAAAAAAAACCCCACCAAAACTGTGTCTTTTTTTTTTTTTAATCTGATTCAACAAAATCTGGGATGAATGTGAGTGGCTTTTTCTCAAAGCCACCTCCCTCCACCTCCCCCCAACTCCTACTCTGTAAGCAAATTACCATGTATTCAGGTCCCACACAAGCACCCACAGCCACATGTGCACATACAGCCTGTAGATAATTGCGGCACCACCAACCAGTCGTTCAGATTCATAATGGTTTCTAGGAAATCAGAAGCGCCTGATGTACCCACTCCTCCCAGTTCAGAAAGCCCCTCAAACAGAGGAGAGCAGCTGCAAGGACCAAAAGGTTAGGCCTTCACGCACAGCAGAATGTGCCCAAGGAGGAAAGGCACAGGGGGACAGCCAAGGGACAGGGGGACATGGCATATCTTCATTCAACCTTCTACTGTGAGCTGTTCTCAGACCGGCCACACCCCTCTGACATCTACTGGCCAGTTGCTGGGCCTGGCTTCCGGGCCAGTCACCACATATACACACACAGCAGCAACACAATCCCAAGTCTCTCCATAAGTGACTGGCCATGCACAGATGAAAAGTGAAAGGTACTATATGCAAACAGAAACCTGAGAGATGACCTCTGGGGCTGAGGTAAAAAGGGTGGTGACATACAGGAAGGCCTGAGGCAGGTGTGCTTACAGTGTCAAGAGGGAGCAGTGGAGAAGGAAGGGGAAAAACAGGCCAGGTCACTCCCATGTGCCCTTTGAGGATGTGAGGGGAAGTTTGCAGCCCTGGGAACAATGGTTGGCCATTGCAGAGGTGGAGCAGGGCAAGAGGCTCAGACAAGATGCTTTAGAAAGAACACTTGGGTAACCTGTGGAGAAAGGAAGAAATCTAAGCTCGCTGTAATCCTACTACATGGAAGCAGACAGACCAGCAGCTTGAGGTCAATCTTAGCTATAATAGCGAGTCTGAGGCGCCTCAATAATAATAAAAATAACATTGAGCACCGTGACTGCCATGGGTGCTGTGCGTTGGCGGAGCAGTCAGTCAGTCATGATGGGCCTCCATAGCCTGAGCCTGGTGGCTGGACATTGTTTTAGGCTGTATGAAAGAAACGCTTCCTCGTCTCTAACATTCACCAGAAACACCAACTTGGAGAAGATCAATGGATTTTGCACCAAGTTACAGGAAAGTCCCAAAGCTACAACCCAGTCTTACAGACACTGAGTGCCACTGCACAAACCCAGACTTCGAGAAGAAGGTACTGCTGTGGTCAGGCCGCTTCAAGAAGGAAGAAGAGATCCCAGAGACGATCTCGTTTGAGATGCTTGATGCCGGAGAGAGCAAGCTCCGGGTGAAGGTCAGCTATCTACTGATCGCCCTGACGGTGGCAGGATGCATCTACATGGTCATGGAGGGCAAGAAGGCTGTGAAAAGACATGAGTCATTAACAAGCTTGAACCTAGAAAAGAAAGGCCGTCTGAGAGAGGAGGCAGCTCTGAAGGCCAAAATAGAGTAGAAGTATTCCTGCTGGATCTGGAAAGCCAGAGTAAGGTGGCAACACCAAGCCTGCATTAGAAAGAAAGGGTGTGATACAGAGAGCAATTTCACTTTGCACAGACTTATTCTACTTCCCTATTTCTGCTATAGAGGAACAAATAAATTTTCATAAAGAAAAACAAAACAAAACAAGCAAAAAAACCCAACAAAACAAAAACAAACAAACAAACAAAAAAAACGGGGGAAAAAAAAACCCTAAAAACAGGACCTGAGCTCGAGGATCTGAGTTTTATTCCAAAGACCCATATGGTGGAAAAAGAGAACTAACTCCTACAAGTTATTCATTGTCCTCTGATCTGCACGTAAGTGCTGTGGCACATATATACTGGTGCACGCGCGCGCGCACACACACACACACATTGAAATGTAATTCAAAAAGCTCTTATTTCTTTTTTCATTCATCCATCCATCCATCCATCCACTCACTTGCTGTGTGTAGATGAACTGTATGCTTGCCTGTGTACCATTTTCATGCCTGGTGCTGCCAGAGGCCAGAAGAGGGTGTCGGATCCCCTGGAACTAAAGTTACAGATGGTTACAGGCTATGATGTGGGTGCTAGGAAACAAACCCAGTTCTCTAAATGAGCAACCAGTGCTCTTACTCCCTCAGCCATTTCTCTAGCTCAATTTAACAATTGTAAAGAAAAAAAAATGATAAAGAGGAAGAGAGAGGGGGAGGGAAGAAGGAATAGATGAATATAACAAAGCTCCAGAGACTTGTGGTGACAACTAGTATAAATAAAACTCTGCTTTGGGGGCCCAGGGCAGCCTCAAAGACAACATCCTCCTTCCCTGGCTTCCTGAGTGTTAGGGTCACAGGTATACACCCCACCTGGGCTATGGCATGCATGTCCTGGGCCCCACTTTCCTCACATGCTCCTAAAAGGCTTAACCAAGGAAAAGCCCCACTCCTCTGGGGCCCTGTTGGACAGCTGGGGGGAAATGTCTTTCAGAAGCAAGAGAGAGCTGGGTGACCAACAGTTAAGGAAAAACCTCAAGTCGCACATGACTGTCACTTGATCTCCTAAGACAGGCAGAAGTGGCATCAGCCTTTTTAAATAATGGGGAAATCGTCAGACAGACACACGGAGGCAGAAGCTAAAGTCATAATGAGTGAACTTGAGTAAAATGTCAATGAGTCGATTTAAAAACCAAAACCAACCAACCAAAAAAAACCCCACTACTGCAACCTTTGCCCATCTCCCCTGGGTAGCCCGACACTCCTCGCCTCTACCGTTGTTGTCTTTCCCCCACAATGTTGTCATCTCACCTTTTAAAAAGTGCTAATAGGAGACACTTGGCCTGGGCAGGGTGACATTTGTAATTCCAGTAGTTGGAAGGTGGAGAGAGGCAGATTAGTGGCTCAAGACCATCATCGTTTTTGTTTACTTAGTAAGTTCAAGGCAAGTGTAGGGTTCGGGAGACCCTGTCTTAGACAAAGAAAGGGGAAGGATAGGAAGGAAAGAAGGGAGGGAGAGAAGGAGAAGGGGAGGGGAGGAGGGAGGAACATTTTGGGGGACATAACCCCAGAAAGAAAACTGTTCCTCTCTGTGCTGTGGTCAACGCAACTAAGGCACAGGACAGTGGGTGGGATCTGGTTAGAATCCGCACCTCTAGCTCCGGGCCCAGAGCTCACTCAAGTTCCTCACCTGGCTGGAGATGTGTATGGGGGACAAGCATGAGATGAATGGGCCAGGCAGCACTGTAAGGTCCGGTGTCCGCCTCCTTTATCCCATAAAATTGTTAATAGGAAACAATTTCGTTCATGTCGAGAAACCAGACCTATTAGCGCCAAACAGATGAGCATTTCCTTAGTAAGATTCGGGCTGTGTGACAGGCGGCCTGCTGACCCAAGTTCAGCTACAGTTCCCGTGCACAAGGTCACCATAAACACTTCCTAGCAACAAGGCCTTCCTGCAGAGGTAAGGGAAAAGTAGAGTTCTGTATATATTATTTGAGGCCGGGTATCCAACTACACAGGATGCTAAACTAGCCTTACATCCGCTAATAAAGGCACTATGCTCCTGAATTTTTATTTTATTTTATTTTATTTTATTTTATTTTATTTTATTTTATTTTATTTTATTTTATTTTGTTCTGGTCTTGTTTACTACTTGAGATAAGGTTTCATTATGTAGCCCAGGCTTCCCAAATATTGTGACTACAGAGAGCTGGGACTAGAGGTGAGTGGATCTTCCTTTTTATCCAAATCAGCTAAGTGTTAAGTCTTCTGATTATTTGGAGAAAATCTTTTTTAAAAAATATTTGTTTAATTTGAGTTTACACGTATGAGTATTTTTCCCGTATGTATGTTATGTGTACCATGTGTGTGGCTGGTGCCTGCAGAAGCCAGAAGAGGGTATTGGATCCCCTGGGTAGAAAGGAATCAAACTCAGGTCCTCTGGAAGAGCATCCAGTGCTCTAGAGCCATCTCTCCATCTACTTAATAAAAAAAATTAAAAATTGGGTTTTTATGTTTTTGTTTTTTTGCAAAACCACATAGCAATGTATGCCAGGAATTTTAAATTGTTCCTATATTTTGATCTGTCAACAGATTTAATCTGTTGTTGAAATTTCTGGACATTAGATTCTAGGAAATTAATTCAAGGAAATAATCTGAAATGCATGCAAAATTTTATGCATGGCCATGTTTACTATAAAAGGACAAACCAGGGCATAAACTTAATGGCCCACACTGGAAGAAATGATTAAATAAAATCACTCCACAGATTTAGGATAAAATACTAATGAAAATTTTAATGAAACCATTAAAATGTATGTTTTCCACAAATTACTAAATTTAATGTTAATTACTTTGCCTATGATCATGAATAAAAGGATTCAAAGTGCCTATATTCTGACTTTAACTTTGTGAAGAAAAACAAAACACACAAAATACAGAAAACATTGTATCATTGCAAATAGTGGCTGCTTCTATGTGAGCTATTTACAAATGTCATGTTTATTATTATTATTATTATTTGTTCATCAAATACTCTGCAATGAGCACATAGTACTTTTATTATCAAGGAAAAAAAAGAGCAACATATCCCTCAAAATAAAAGAGGGAGTTCTCTTTATATGAGATAGATTGTCCCCTCCCTAAGGCCCCTTCCCTAAGGCCGCTAACTCCACTGTAAGCATCGCTGGCACATTTCAGATATGGGTGTGCCAATGACCTTAACCTGACACTAAAATTACTACCTTACCTCCCCCATGCACACAGACCAGAGTGGGCTCTTCCCTTCTTCTCTGAACATGTTCTAATATATTGTTATCCTCTGGAAGCTGATCTACCTCATTAAAAAATATACATATGCAACATAATTATATATATATAATATGTATATAAAGTAAAGTGTATCCAGAAAGTGTGAAATTCACCTGTCCTGTTCTGCACACATATCTTAGTAAACCTGCCTAAACTCCCATTTCTTCCTCTCAGGAGGGGAAGAGAACTAACCAGGATCTGAGATTCAGCCAAACAGACTTTCTTCGCAAAGCCCCGGGTTTCAAAGCTCTATGGAGATAACCCTCTCTGTCCTGCACCAGAGGTCCAGAGCCTCACAACACACAGGAGCCCTTGGGACAGAGTTTCTTTCGCTTGCTTTTCTGGTCCCAGAAAGGACACAGACAGCGCCTCTGCTGTCTCCGAACAGTCGTGGAGGAAATAAGGTTCTAAGACATGGCAGGGCAACACTGGGTCCTCAGCAGATCCTGAAGGAGGCTCAGGAGACAGCTGTGTGCCACATTCTGGGCTTTGTAAAAACGAACAGTAGAAAGGCCATGAAGATGAGTGCCACTGTACACATCCACAGGCAAGTGTGTATGTGCACCCACACGTGTACTTGCATGTGCACACATGCATGCCCGCAGGCAGCCACGAACACGTGTGTCCAGGACCAATGGTAGAATCCCCAGGAGTTCCTTACGGGGGCCTCCGGAACCACTCCAGCTTGTATCTCACCTCCTTGTCCACTCTTTGGCTGCAAATCGGAGTGGAAAACTGAGGACAGGAGCTTTAGTCAGCTCCATCCTCAGCAAAGTGGGGGTGGCACCGTCCACAGGGCCTTACACGGGTTTAAAGGATGAAATTACATCAGTGTGCGCACTAACCAGCACAGAGCATCTGAGATCAGTGCGCTCTGCCATCGGTGCCGACCCTTCCTTCTTCCATCCTTTCGTTAATGACACCTTTGCAGGTTTCTGTTAAAAGAGCGAAGTTATTCCAGTCTCCTGCTTTGAGACCCACACAATTTCAGAAGCCGAGGGAGCTCTGATGGTCAAATGGTGGCTGAAACCGCTACTGGTGGGAGTAGTGGAAATTTCCAAGTCTTAGCTGCTCCAAGGCAGGAAGCTAAAAGTCTCTCCTGAAAGATGCTGTGAGGTATGACTCTGCCATATTTAATTAAGGAGTCCACATTAGTTGTGTGGCTATTCTCTGTGGGCCATGAAGCAGAAAGGCAAACCCTGATTCTGCCTTCTAATCGCTTATCTACTAGCTGGGAAAATGTGGCCCCAAACCATGGGCTCTTTATGGAAGGCATCTTCCTTCCTCAGAGGCCACATCTAGACAGAGGGCACTGGACAGAGACTGTCTGGCAGGCCCCATGTGAGCTGGGAAGGCAGGCAAGGGTTGGTAAGCCAAGTCTGCCCCAGCCCTTTCAGGGCCCAAGGGTGACATAGGAAAGGACTCAGTAAGCATCAGGTTAATAAATGAATCCATGAAAGAAATAAGTCCAACCTTAGGAGGAAGAACAGCATCTGGCATGTGGCTTTCCAATGCCTTCAAGGAGAATAAAGTGTCCCAGGCCCCTAAGATCCATCCCCCCCAGAAGACAGGGCATCAGGAATAAACCAGACCCCTGCATTGTTCCCAGGTGTCTCTTGGGGGTTGACGTTTGGCTCAAGTGTCTTAAAAAGCAGCCCAGAACTGCCTGAATTAACTCAGTTGGTTGTCAGTTGTTACTTATACCGGGTCCTTTCACCCAAGTCAGGATCACAAAGGTTAGCTTCACCAGACAGTTTAAGCCTTAGCTCCTAGCCCCTGATTCATATGCAGATGCCTCTGGTGACTGGAAAAAATAAGAAGGACCATCAGGGAAGATTACAGGCCTGACAGCTAGCTCACGGTGTAATTAAAATGTCATTCTCGCCCTGGCTCCCCTAGCTTCCTCCCAAAGCCTGTGCGCAGCATTCTCTCCCACACCCCTGCCTCACCCTTCCCTCAGAGCTTCTTAAAATGCCTGCTAGGTCAAACCTGGAGGAGGTGACCCCAGAACGCAGCCACCAGGGCCAAGACACCACCTCCCCCAGCCACAGAGCAGTAGCAGCAGCAGAGCTGAGGCACCATCAAGGCAGCCTGGTGGAGACTCTGTCCCTCTTCAGTAAGTGCCAACTCTCCAGGCAGTGCCCTGAGGAGTGGCCACCTGCCGCCAGCCTCTGGCGTGCTATGTGGGAGCCAGGAAGGGAATCGCTTTAGTCCTGGGCTCTGGGGCACACCAGAGGCCCAGGCATCTCTGCTTGCCCACTCAGAGATGGCCAACAGAGCTGGTAGCTGGCAAAGAGCTCCAGACAGAATTTCAGCAACCCCTGTCTATGGGCCTGATCCTAAGTGAGCAGAAAGGAGCATTTCCTCTCTCCTGGGTCTTCCAATGGCTGGGAAAGAGGAGCCCTGAGTGGCCTTACAGCTCCTCCATATCCCAGGCTCTTTCTCCGCAGGCTTCCAAGCAAAGTGTACTTCCACTTGGGTCTTGAATTATTTTTTTGACCTGATCAGGCTCAATTCACTTGTTCCTTGCATAGACTCACATCTCAGAATGGGATCCCAATTGAGATCCGGCCGCAGTAGGAAACCATAGCCTGTGTGGACACTGCCAAGAGCCTCAATTCCATCCCCCTTACTGGGCAAGACATCCCTATGTGTGCACCCTCCACTGTACAAAAAACGCCAAGGCAAATGGCTAAACATGGCTACGTAAAGCCAAGAATTTCCTCCACTGTTCCATCCAATTTGGTCCAAACATCATCTCTTAAGCTTGTCTGTGTGTGGCCTTTGCCTTGGCCTAAAAACTCTCACGGAGGGAGGACTGTCTCTTGAGCTTTTATAAAACAAACACCCATGGCATTGCCAACAGCAGTTAATTATTACTTAAATGCATGGACTCTGCCCCCAGACCTTTATTTCTTCTCACTTGTCAGTAAATAGGAGTATACTAGTGGCTCTGCAGACTCCTCCTCACAGGGTAGAGGAGAAGAAAAGAACACCTCAGAGACTATCCTAACCACCCTGAAAGTTCTCTAGTCACATTTAGAACATGAAAAGCTGCTGCCTGAACCAGGAGCTGGAGTAGGTACCACCACCACCCCCCGCCCCCCCATCACCGCCCCCCAAAAAATCAAAACCATGGTGAGGCCCTCAACCCCCGTGCCCTAGATTTGTTTACCCAATAAATATCTCTATCTGCTAAGGAACAGGAAGTCTATTCCGTCAAACCACTATTATCCTGTAACGTTTATGATCACGTAAAGGTTGATTTTTATAATAGAATATGATACAGCATTTTGTTCTCTGGGTCACTTTTATCTCTATTACAACTGCCCGCCTACAACTGGCACAGTCGTGAGAGGTTCACCTAGCGTCTCTCCTGCCTGTTTCCTGCCAGCTCCCCCTTGAGAGCTGGCACCCTCTCCTGTCAGAAGATGTACCCCCTGACTCCCTGGCCTTCATCCCATTGACTTCCTGATCCCACAATCTCCACAACACACACACACACACGCACACATACACACACACACACACACACACATATACTCACACACACACTCACACAGACTGCCACTACAGTGCAGCTCAGAGCAGGCTGCCCTTGAGGGCAGATCAGCCCCAAACGCTAACAAAGCAGGTACTGTGTGTTGCATATCATAGGTTCCCTTTTCTCTTCTTAAGACAGGCCCGCACTCTGTAGCCTAGGCTGGCTTTGAACTCACGTTAACCTCTTCATCTCATTTCCCAAGTGCATGAACTACCACACTGAGATACTCACACCTGAAATTCCCCCAGGAGACAGAGTTCTCTGATGCACATCTAGTCTTAATAAAGGTTAATTGGATCAATTAATAAGTTATAGCTTGGTTGAGAAACAGCTCGGTAGCAACAACCCTAATAAAAATGAAGGCCCCATGAGTCTTCAGCTATAAAGCCATAAGCAGGGGTACACTTCAATGCACTATTAGTCATTGCTAGCTCCTTAGTGAGGACCAGGCAATGTCATCCTTGCCCCGGAACCAGATGAGAGGTTGTCATTTTAACACACTTCTCCTTTCAACCTTTAGACAGGTGTGAACCCTTCAGATAGTGGGGGCGGGGGGTGGGGGGCGGGGGTGGGGGGAAATCATCATGAGAAAATGAAAGACTTCAGCATCAAGAAAGATGACCGTCCCTTCCATATTTCAGTCCGGTGGGTCCTTGACCCAGGTTCATTTCCCAAGTACAAGACACACCTCCTCCCTACTCAGCAAAGAACTGATGTCTAAATATGAAGGCAGAGAAAGAACCGTAACCAAACCAAACCAGTTAGGTGTTGACACCTGTTTTCCAAGCACCATATTGAGACAATGGTAAGGACTGTTCCATTGCAGCCATTTTCATTACCCTTGCCCCCTTAATTAGTTTGACAATGGTTATGGCCAGATACTGTGCCAGATACTATAGATGGTGGGGTGTGATAGTTAACATAGAGTCACCAGGCCTTTTAGAAAATGGACTTGGGGTGGGGGGTTGGGGTGGGGGGTGACAACAAGCACAAGGGACTTACGAGACAGTAAACCTGCAAACCCGCATCTCTCTCACACAGTCCAGGAAACAGAACTGGGCATGCTGGTACAAGACTGCCTGGCCAGCAAGCTCCAGAGGTACTATCTCAGCTTTCCCAGTATTAGGTTTACAGGTGCCCATCAAAGCATCCAGCAGGTACCACAGCAAACACCTTAGTTAGGTATCACCTCAGTGAGCTGAAAGAAGACTCTCTCTAGTTAACCCTACCCCAGTGCACTAGGAAAGAAGCCAATGTTTAAAATAAAATAAGATAAAATAAATCACAGAACTACTGAGTTCAGTGGCAGCCTCCGAACGCAGGAAACACCAGCACACCTGGCATTTCCTCTGCCAGTGGCACAGAGCACAAAAATCCCAAGCCAAACAGACTCCTGAGCTGGGTTAGGCCTGACACCATGTGCACAAGCAATCGTCTAAGACGTGGCTCAACAGCCAACTGCTGCTGCATAGAGTTTGCTTTTTTCCAGGACACGGTACGCCTACCCAGCTTCAAATACCTCAAGGATAAAAACACAGCTCTACTTCCTTAAAGCATTCCAGTCCTCGTCCCCCCCCCCCCCCCGCCGCACCCCTCCCCCCAGCCCGCGCGCCTCCCTCCCCTTCTCTTTCCATCCTTGTCCCCACGGATAGCCAAGGGCTGCTGGCAAGAAGCTGTCTCAGCCCCGCAATCCCAGCCCAGAGGTAAAGAGAACACAGCAACCTTGCCAAGCCCCAGGAGCAGTTTTTAATGTGATTCTTTTGATGATCTGTGAGATTGTTTAAGAAAAGAAAAGGACCGTTTTCATACCCGAGCACCCCTTGGGAACACAGCACAAACCCCCAAAAGGTCGCGTGGAAACTTCCACAGACACAGAATCAGTAGGGAAGAGAACCCACAGTGTCCTTTGAGAAAAGGACTCAAAAGGAGACACTCCAGGAACTGAAGTTAGCTCATGAGGGGGAAGATTCCTCAGGTGGAGACCCATGCCGGACAGAGCAGCCAGCACAGCAGACTATCCACTCCAGAAGAGTGGTAAGGCCGCTTGTGTTCCTTATTTTATCAGATGAGAATGGAAGGGACCAGCGGACGATGCAGGGAAGTGGTCATTGGGAAATTGGAAAACAGTGCTTGAAAAACAGAGTCATGGTAGACCACACTTACAAAACCAGCACTTGAGAGGCTGAGGCAGGAGGATGGCTGCAAGTTCAAGGCCAGCTTGAGCTACACAGTGAGTTACACGCTAGTTTAGGCTACAGTGTGATAAGTTGTCGTGGGGTGGGAGGGCAGGGCATGCAAACACTGAGAGAATGACTAAGGGTAGCTGGGGGTTAGGAAGATGCGTCAGCAGACAGGAGAGCTTGCTGCGCAAACCTGAGGAACCAAGTTCAAATCCCCGGGTAGCCATGAAAAAGCCAGGCAAGGCAGCAGGTGCATGTCTGCAACCAAAGTGCCAGGGTATGTAGACAGGAAGAGCAGTGAGGCTTGCTGGCTGCCAGCCTAATTCCAGGTTCAGTGAGAGCAAGGGAATGGGGGCAGAAAGTGATAGAGGGGACATAGGATGTCCTCCATGCACACACATGTGCACATATCACACATGCACACATGGAATGAAAGGAGGAGAGAGGAGAAGGGAGGCGAGAGGAGGAGAGGGGAGAGGAGAGGAGGGGAGGGGAGGGGAGAGGAGGGAAGGGGGAGGGGGAGGAGAGGAGAGGAGAAACAGAATGATATGTCTGGGATTCTCATTCAAGGCTGCCAATGGGGAACTTTGCAAGCATCATGTTCTGTGACACTAAAGTGTCAGCCTAGGATCTCTGCAGAGCTTGTGAGACAGGAAGCCTTAGCAGCTGCGTCACACTCCAGTAAGCTGGCAGCTTTGCCTTGGCTCTCCAGGCAAGCCCTTGCCAATAGCTCAGATAGAAAAGTAACCTCTTAATCATAAAGAAAGAGAAGAAAGAAAGAAAGAAAGAAAGAAAGCTGATGAAAGGAAGGGAGAAAGGGAAGGAAGGAGGGAAGGAGGGAGAGAGGGAAACATCTGTCTGGATCCAGAGACCAGAACAAAGAAGGATGTCCTATCAGGCAGCAGAGGGTGAGGAAGTGCAACCCCGCTACGGGACAGAGGTCTGATTTCTAAGACACGACCCTTTCCTGTATTTCCCCTTCTGAAAGCAGGTGAGATCCTTAGGGAAATTATCCGGGAGAGGAACAGACAACCCAAACAGATAGGGATGAAAGCAGTGAGGATGCACAGTCTTGGCTGCTATTCAACAAGACAGACAAACGTTTTTGCGATGATAAAAAAGGAAACAAATTACTATTCTTCAGCAGAGCAGACTCCCCAGCACTCTCCCCTCCTGCCACTGTGACTTGACTGTGTATCTAGCTCCTTCCCAGCCTTCACCCATTCCTCTCTGATCTCTCTTAGAGCCATTTCAACAGCCCCATGCCCAACAGCTATGAGAGCCAGTGCACATGTGCCCATGCTAGGTGGCACGGTCTTACTTCCCGTCACCTCCTTTGGCCTCCTCTTCAGCTATCCTCTGGCCTCCACATATGAACCATAGCTGTGTTGTACACACAATAAATACACAAACCCCAACCCCATGTGCACTTGGAAGGGTGAATTAGATCCCAAGTGTAGGGCTAGCCTGAGCTACACAGGAACAGCTTGCCTCCAAAACAAGAACAAATATCTGAAAAGATAGCCAAGTTGATGGCTTAGAGGATGTAACAAGCAAACCTCAGAAGCCCTTAAAAGACTTGTCACAGTACATCCTGTTAAACTCCAGCTCCAGGGTTCTGGGTAGGGCCGAGCCTCCATATGAAACTACATTTCTGTCTGTCTGTCTGTCTGTCTGTCTGTCTGTCTGTCTGTCTCTCTCTCTCTCTCTCTCTCTCTCTCTCTCTCTCTCCTCCCTCCCTCCTCTTCCCTCTCTCTGTGTGTGTCTGTGTGTGTGTGTTTCTGTGTGTGTGCTTTGAACACAGAACACACACAGTCTAGCTGTTAAAAGACACAGCCCTCTAACAATTCTCTTCAAGAGGCCAATCAAGCCCTCCCTGTCTATGAGAAGCAGTAACACAAACTATTAGTTGAGCAGAAACTCACCAGGCAGAATGCATGCAGACACTTCAGCACACTTTATCTAACTCTAAATGAATAGGATAATGCCAAGGCTAAATGAATGGTGCCATTGCAATGACAATAATTATTATTATCACCATTATTAAAATTAATTGGCCAATAAATCTTGATCAGAAGGATGGAGAGTAGATGCCAAACACACAGAGGTCAATTTCGGGATCAATCTGAGCTCAGCTCTCTCCTGCTCCCAGGCCTCTTTACAGGGGCAAACAGAGCAGGGGAATGTGGCCAGCTATCTGGAAGAAGGCAGCAAGAATTTCTGGAATCCCTTATCTTCTCTGCCAGGCCAAACACGGATTCCTCAAGCAACTCGGTATATCAGAGAATACAAAGTAACAGTCCTGAGAGGAGCCTGGGCTCTCCCACCGCCCCCCCCCCCCAGGCGGTGCCTTTCCTCTCAGCCCTGCGGTAACAGGGAAGAAACAGAAAAGAAACAAGTTAAGCGGTTCCCTTGGCAATTCTCCACAAGGCTGAGATGTTTTCAAGCAAGAAAGACACCTCCCTCCCTTGACGAGAAGGCTCAGAGAAGAGCTGGGAAGACACAGTACCCCAGGAAGATGGAGGGCACATGCAGAAAGGGCCTCTAGGCAGTTTTTGTCTTTACCACACTTATTATTTTTGGGCGGTGTGTGTGTGTGTGTGTGTGTGTGTGTGTGTGTGAGAGAGAGAGAGAGAGAGAGAGACAGACAGACAGACAGACAGACAGACAGACAGACAGACAGACAGATGTACGTGTGGAAATCAGAAGTCAACCTTAGCTGGCACTGCTCAAATGTTGTTCCTTACCTGCCACACACCTTGGGTTTACCGTTTTGGTTTTGAGGCAGGGTCTCTCTCTGACCGGGATTTGCGGCTTGCCCATTAGGCTACACCGGCTAGCAAGGGAGCCCCCGGAACCGCTTCCACTTCCCACATCTGGGAATCATGACCAAGTTCCACCAAGCCAAGCCAGACAATCTGAGTTTAATCCCCGGGGCCCACACGGCAGAAGGAGAAAACCACCCCGAGATGCCCCCTGACCTCCCTCCCTGCTCACTGTGGCACATGTGTGTGCGCACACACACAAATTCAAATAAATAAATGTCTTTTAAAAAAAATCGTTTTTAAAGAATTAATTCACCAAAGCCAGGCGCAGCAGTGCATGCCTTTAACCCCAGGACTTGGGGAGCAGAAGCAAAAGGGTCAAGGGTTCAAGGACATTTTAGCTACAGAGTGTTTGAAGCTAGCCTAGGCTACATGAAAGGCTGTCGGGGGTGGGGGGTGGAGGGTGGAGGAAGGAAGGGAGGAAGAGAGGAAGGGAGGAAGGAAGGAGAGAGTTTTCAGATCATTAGCAGAAGATGCCATTTCCTCTAAAATAAATCATTAGTAAATAAGAACTTTAGATGCTTCTGGTGAAGCCAGCTTAGACAAGCGTGGTATTTTCGTTTTTCATAATGCTGGTTTCAAGTGATAATTACTGGGTGGTTATTAATAGCTGAGATGTTCAGCATGAAAAAGACCAACCTCTAGGTGCTGGGTTTGTTTTCAGCTTTTGTTTTTCAGCAGTGCTAGTGCTCAACATCAGACTCTCAGATACACCAGGTATTTACCCTGCTTCTTAGCTCTATCCCCAACCCCAGAAGACCATTCTTAGACCTTCCAGCATAAGGTCAAAGCATAGGAAGTAAGTATCCTGATGCATGGACAGACAGACAGGCACGCATACACACACACACACACACACACACACACACACACACACACAAAGAGAGAGAGAGAGATGTACGTACATACATACATAGAGATAGAGATACAAGTGCAAGCCCTACATGTCTTCAGAAAATGCTAATCTTAAAATCGACCAAAAAGAACTTGAAAATGAAGACAGGCATGGTGGCTAAAATTCATAATCTCAGCATTTGGGAAGCTAAGGTGGCCTGGGCTACATGGTGACTTCTAGGATAGCCTAGGCTACAGAGTAAGAACTTGTCTCCAAAAGCAAAACAAACAAACAAACAAACAAAACCCAAACCACCACCTCAACAGAAACAAATGACCTCAAAAGAAAAGGGGAATAGACATGTCTGTCATACTGGGACTGTTCAGCAAAATTTACCATACTTCCAAGCTGGTCTATAATACCATCACACACGTAGCCTGGGTTCAAACCTCCTCTGTTCACTTTCTCAAAGATTCAGCAGACAGCCAGAGTGCTCTTGGGCTGTGCGGCATGGACATCGGAACCCATAAATATGATCGCTGGCCCTGGACTCTTTAAAAAAAAAAATCAGTAAAGCCAGCGATCTGGGTCTCATGCGGGACATTAGCAATGTAGCATCAATCAAGCATTATAAAGATGGCCTATAAAGAGGCAGCATGTGAGCGTGACTACAGCCACAGAAATTCGGGGAAGAACTATCTCATTAAGCAGAGTTTGTGGAGGAGCCCACTGAGCAGCCTCCCAGCAGGCCACAGATGATTTACAAAATGATTACAAAAGGGCTATCTGCTGATGCAGAATGGTACCTTCTATATGCCAACTGCAGTACGCCGCTTGACCAGAGGCTGTTTCTATGGATGTCCTAAATGCCAGCGAAAACTGATGCCATTTTTTTAAAAGACCAGCCCCTTTCTATACCCAGCAGATGGTTAGTCAATGGGTGATTATTGGTTATGACTTTGACCTCTGCTGACTGACTCCCTTTGTGATGAAAAGGACTCCTCACAGACAGAAAGGTGGCAAGCTAGGGACAAGACAGGAGATGCTTTCTCACTACATCCATGGCGCCTTATTTATGATCTTACGTGACTGACAATGCATCGCTGCATCAGGCAAAGGCTTGCCTGCCTGAGCATGGCGGGACTTGAACGAAGTGGTCAAGACTGAAAGGGTCACCACAGCTTTGGATGTGACCAGCCCACGGGATCACTGTGACTCAGATGCCAGCTTAGTAAGAGTCTGCGTGAGTCCCTCCAACCAGTGATCTGTATGCCCATGAATCACCACCATGCTCAACCAGAGTCCTGTGTTTCTACCCCTGCAGATGGGAGAGGGAAGCAGGGAGGCCAGCACTCCCCCAGCCTCAGAGGACATGGTAGAGAGGCACTGATAACGTGTGCATCAAAAGCTCTAGAATTTTGCAACCCTTTGAATACTATTCCACTTAGCAATGCATTCTAAAGGGAGAATCCTTAACGTGGTCAATGATAACCCAGAATAAATATCATCTGCGATAAACTAGAAACAAGCTAAATATCAAATAGTGGGGCCTGGTTAGCAAATTATATCGATTTAGTAAATGAAAGCGCTGGTAGGATGGCTCAGCAGGCAGAGTTGCTGCTGTACAAGACTGACAACTTGAGTTTAATCCTCAGAACCTTTGTAAAGGCTGAAAAATGAGCCAGCTCTGCAATGTTGTTTTCTGACCTACACACACACACACACACACACACACACACACACACGTCATGACATGCATACATGCATGCACACATGAGCACACACATGCACAACTGTACATACATACTAATAAATTTTTTATACATTTTGTTAAAATAAAGTACATGCAGTTATTTAAAATGTTAAAATAAATGAATACTAGAAATAATTATCTAAAGACATTAAATTATTGTATAAAGATTAAGTGAATGAAGATGATGAGACATTCTGCATGGAAACATCTTATTTTTATTAAAAAATATTCCACGTTTACGAAATCTATTTTATTTCCGTTTTGGATTTTGAGACAGAGTCTTATGTAGCACAGGCTGGCCTCCAACTCTGCAGTGTCCATTAGATAACCTTGAACTCCTGACCCTCACAAGTGTAGGGATGTTGAAATTGCACACATGTACCACCAACTTTGTTTGCAGAAATTATAAGCTGAAAGTATCTGTCTGTTGCTGTATCAGAAACGCCCTAGACTCATGATTTAAACAACAAAAACATCTGAAAATTTGAAGGGTAGAAAAGCCAACATCAAGATGCTGGCAGGTTCAAATTCTGCTGAGGACCTGTGTCTTAGTTAGGGATTTACTGCTGTGAAAACACACCGTGACCAAGGCAACTCTTAAAAACATTTAACTGGTGCTGGCTTATGGTCCAAAGCTTTAGTCCATTATCATTATGGCGAGAAACTCAGCAGCATGCAGGCAGACGTGTCCCTGGAGAAGGAGCCCAGAGGTCTGCATCCTAATCTGTAGGCTGCAGGAAGAGACTGTGGTCCACTAAGCCTGGCTTGAGCTTCTGAAACCTCAAAGGCAGCCCCCAGTGACACACTTCTTCCAACAAGGCCACACTCACTCCAACAAAGTCACATCTTCTAACAGTACCACTCCCTATGGACCTATGGGGGGGCACTTTATTCAAACTACAGCACCCTGTTTTCCACTTTCCAGATAGCCAACTTCAAACTGTATCTTCTAATAGCCAAAGGACTTAGCTCTGATCCCTTCTAATTCTTATAAGACTACCAGGCCCCTCGTGAGAGCTCTCCTCTGAGGATACTACCTGGACCCAAGCATCACGTTCTGATACTATTTCACTGGGAACTGAGTTTTCAACACATGAATTTGGGGGGAAAGAACACAAACATGCAGTCCACAGGGAGGGAAAAAAAAAAAAGCAAAATGCACAGAGACTATTTTAGGTAAGGGGAGATATCTGTGTTTCTCCTTTCCTCATTCCCCTCATTTTAAAAAAAAATCAACTTTTTATTTTTAAAAAATGCAATTCAGGCTTTGCATCAAAGTAAGTAGAAAATGTTGTTTAAAAATAATTAAATGTACCATGGAACATCTCATGGGCTTAAAAAACCCCGTGCGTGGGAGACGCTCACAACATCTCAGAAGCAAGTGCACCAGTATTAAGATCTCTGCCCAGCAACAGGCATTAGAACACGGTGCCAACCACAGTGCGGCTTTGCTGCGTGCTTCCAGAGCTTAAACAAATGATGCTGGATATAGACCTGCCTTGATGCCATAATTACCAGTGTTCTCTTAACATTCATCAAACAACAACAACAACAACAAAAAGTTAAGATCTGCCCTGGCTCCCAGGCTAACCGTATCGGTTTACTCCCTTCCTAGGACCTGGCTCTGAGGAGTCCTGGGGAGCTGCAGAAGCTCAGAGTGCCCTCAAAAGGGGGCAGGAGGTGTCAGCCAAGGGTTCAGAATTGGCACCCTGGTTCTGAGAGAAGAGACGCATGTACATTCTTCCTAGAGAGTGTGTGTGTGTATGCGCGCGCGTGCGCACAGCTCTACCTCCTTCATGACTAAACCCATGGCATTCCTCCTTACTCTATTTGTTTTTAGACTGTGTGCACATGTGTGAAAATGTTCCTTTCGAACATGCATCATGGCAGCTCTGGAGTGGGCAGGGAACACTCACTCCTACAGAAAATCAGGAACACAAGCCAATGTAATTCGTCCCACTGAACACAGCGGGTTAACATGAGAGCTCAAGTTTAAGGAAGGACACAGCTCCAACTCAGCCACCTCCTTGCTTTTCTGCCCTTTACCCAACTGGCTGTTTACGAGGATGTTGATCAAGTTCCTCAGGGCACTAGATGATTGACCAAAGACTAAAGTACTCTGTTATAGCAATGAGTTCTGGGAAGTAGAGCCTTAGTTTAATGCAGAATAAACATGAGCTGCCAGTGGATGCAGAGACAGGGGGTGGGTGTGGGTGAGGGGTGGGTGGGGGTTGGGGGTGGGGGGGGGGGAATAGCTGTGGCTGCACTTACTTTCTCCCTCTCACAGATCTTCCCATGGCGGTTGTCAGGACAGCAAACATAGGACCTAAAACGCTGTGAGGGAAACTCGACAGGCTGTAGCTGAGTTACGCATCCAGAGATAGGCTACTTTGGATCATCCAGGGACCAATGTGATTAACAAGAAGTGTGGAAAAGGAGGCAGGAGGGGAGCAGAGGAAACAGGGCTGAAGATGCAGTAAGGGGCCATAAGCCAGGAATCCCAGCCATCCCTTGGAGCTGGAAAACCCAAGGCAAACGATTCTCTAGGAGTCATGGAAAGAAATACAGCCTTGCCGGCGTGCTCGAGTATGGTGGGGTGCTTTGTGTTTGTTGACTGCTTGCCACGCCCACCAAGACTCTTACCTTCTATGAGTGAACTGTCATGTATCCCAAGTATTGCTATCTCAACGTTGCCTAATCAATTATTCCTGACTGGCTGATTAAAAGGCCTAAACCTGGTCAGGGCAGAATGAGGTAAGGTGTGGCCAAAGTTAGTGGGTTTTGGGGGAGAAGGATTTTGGGAAGAAGAAGCATACAGGTACCGAAGGAGGAAGGAAGAGAGCTGCGATGGGTTAGTGTGGAGAAGACGTGGCCGGATCAGTGAGGATGGAGGAAAGCGACAAAGATGGAGAACGTTAGCAAGTATTTGTGGAATGGGAGGCAGCCCAGATAGAAATGAATCAAACAGCCGGCATGGGATAGAGGCTAGGAGAAAATGGAAGGCAGCTTAGGTGATAGGGTCTGTCATGTCCCTGGTAGAATAAGGCTATACTAAAATCTGTTTGTTATCTGTGTCTTTATTGATGGTGAAAGCAGGTTAATAATACTGCAGTAATAATTATAAGCCTAATAATAAACATTTATTTGGCCATACCATTAAAGTAACAGCAACACTGGCACCTTCATTTTAGTCTGGTGAGACTGTCAGACCTCTGACACACATAACCTTACAACAAGCTTGTTGAATTGCTTCGCTTGTGGTAATTTGCTACAGCAGCAATATAAAACAGTATAGATGCTACCTTTTGATTCTTTGGTTTTGTATTAAAACCGAGTTTTTCTTTGTAGCCCAGGAAGGCCTCTACCTCTGAATTCTCCTGCTATCGCCTCCAGAGCACTGGGATTTCAGGCATGTACTACCAGACCAAACTGAACCATCACTGTCATGATTATCCATGGTCCCCACTGCACACAATGAACAAGATTTCTTAATTCAATCCAGTATCGTCAGTCAGACAGTCTTTGGCACTACCGTAAAACAAGACTGTCAACTCTGTACAGGCATAGCGGGGCTTAAACCTCAACTCCCCCGCTCAGCAAGCAGCAAGCAGCACATCTAAGTCTACTTTTTCACCTGTAACAAGGTAACCACACCAACTTGACAGTATTGTGACCAACTATAAAGATGTATATGACAGCCCCCTGCATAATTCCTGTCAGGAAATAAGCCATTATAAATGGTGACTGCCATAATAATGGTAATTACTATCCCCCCACCTCCAGTCAGGGTAAGGAACAATGTGACTGACCTTGACTGTCACATGACTAGACCTTAGCTTTCTCTTCTGGTACCTAAAGGAAGCAGAGAGCCCCCTACCCACCGCACTCCATTGCTCTGAGGATCAGAACAGCAGTGTCTAAGGAAGCCCAGTGGGAAACACAAGCCCAACATAAGCACAAAGCAGGAGAGCTCGCACTTTTATCCAAGAACTTCCCGGAGTCTTTCCAGAAAGCTGGTCTTCTCGGGTCAGAGGCAGAAAAGAAACTTCACAGTTGTGCACAACTTAGCTCACCTCAGCCCACTGTGGAAGGTCCATGTCCTTCCTGCCTGGTACGAGGAGTGTAGCTAACAGAGCTTGTATATCATCTGAGGTATTGTTGCCTCCAGAGGCCTCGGATGCACGTTCTGGACTCACACACACACACGCACACACGCACGCACGCACACGCATGCACACACCACCACCACCACCACCACCACCAAGTCCATCCTCTATTCCAGGCACACCAGCAAGAGTTCAGGCCAACACTGCTTACCTACTCAGAGCTACTTGATAACTGTTACCCCCCCTCAAGCAGTAGGCACCAGAGCTGGCCCTGAACACAGGAACCACTTCACAGTAAATAATGTAAAAAATTTTAAAGGGCTGACAGAGAGGCTTAATCTTCTCAAATGAGAGAATTATGCAAATGAGATATTTTAAATAGAAATCATTATTTAAAATACAGGCCATGTAGGTTATATTGAACTTTGCCTAAATTTGTAGACTGGGCTGAGCTAATTAACTATTGATTTATTGTAATTTTTCTGACATAACATAATAACACGGCAGGCACCCTTTACTTCACCTCTTCTCTGACAACACTCCTCCAATGAGGATAATCCTCACAAAAATTATGTAAGGGCTTTCTCAAAGGTGTGTGTTAATATTCAGAGATATTCAGAGCCTCCTCTTTTGAAGCATGCTGAATGTTTTTCTCACCAATTACGTGTGAGTCTCACCCTGCCCAGCTCTCATTTGTCTGCAGACAGGTTTGAGCAGTCTCCAGCAATCCTTTTATTGACTACCTATAATCCTACGCCATCCACAAGATTTGCAATTTGACTTTGAAATATATTTGATGGACTTTGCCTTGTACTGTGAGATATGAAAGCTCAGCCATGGATAACAGAAGAAAGCACAAGAGCAGATGCTCGTGCCGGGCGGGGAGCGAGGGGGGAGGTTAAAGAACAGGGCCCACCTTAGCTCCCCACTGTTCAATATTAAACGGCCGCAAGCTTCACAACTTAAAGCAACACACATTTATTCTCTGTCAGCTTCCCTGGGTCAACCTTCCCAACACTGCTTTTCTGGATCCTTTACCAAGGATCTCGCAAGGCCCTACTGCAGCATCCACGAGGCTGCGCTCCATTGAAGAGTCTGGAATCTTCTAAGCTCAAGTGGTTGTCATCAGGGCTCGGTCCCCTACAGCTACAAGACCTTGATGGCTTGGACCATATTTTTGCACTTGCTCCCCAGGGGCTAGGGCAACTTTGAGAAGCTATAGAAGCTATGGAGGGAGGGCTTAATGTACAGAAGTAAGGGACTCGGCACCAAGTTTTAAAGGTCGTAGCCCAGGCCTCAGTACTACTTCCTGATATGCTCCCACCACCAAAAGCTCCACCGTGGTTTCTGTGAGCAATGGACATGCAGCTTCACAACTGTCAGCCAAAATAAATCTTTTCTTCCCATAAGTTGATTCCAGTATTTTGCCACAGCGACATAAAAACAATATGGTATTGATAGATGTGGCTAAGGTGGGGTTGGTAGGACATCACTGGCATTGGATAAGATCATCAGGAGGAGTCCCCATGGCTGAGTGTACATACACACACACACACACACACACACACACGCACGCGCACGCGCACGCACACACACACAGAGACAGACAGACAGACAGACAGACAGAAAGACAGACAGACAGACAGACAGACAGACCATTATTGCCATATTATGCCCTGTATCACCTCAGGACTCTGCCACAGAAAGCTGCACTTGGGCCCTCCAACTTTGACCTCCAAAAGCCTCTTTTCTTTATGCTGTATTTGGTATACACAACTGTGTTACTAGCAACAACAACAACAACAGCACCAAAGACTAACACACTGTGACTCAGGTTAAGTTACCCTCTGTCTTCGTGGCCCGGTTTCATCACCTCTAAAATATGAATAGTTTAAAAACAGCATAAAACTAAACACATCCCTCCCCTAAGACCACACGCCTTTGTATTTATCCAAGCGAAATGAAAATGTATGCCACACAACAACCTGCATACAGATGTTTGCAGTAGCTTTACTCATAATTGCTTGGAAGCCGGCAACACGGGCTTCAGCCAGGGAATGGATAAACAAACTGTGGCACATCAAAAAACAAAGAAGCAGTCATCACGGGTCGAGAGACATGAGTTAGAATGCCACGGAAAGTCATGGAGGAGCCTTGAACATGCCTCGCTCTGAAAAAAGTCAGTCTGCAAGACTATTTCCTGTATGATCCCGGAGACAGGACTTTCTGGAAAAGTCAACGATTATGGAGGCGGTGAAAAGATCTCCTAGTTGCCAGGGCCCAGGGAGCAGAGAGCATAGTGTTAGGGCAATGAGCATCCTCTCCTCCGACCTCTGACCCTGTGCATTCACCATCATCTATTTGTCCAAAGCCACGGGGAATGTGACAACAAGTGTGAACTTGACATGACATACGGACTTTGGGTGGTAACAGTGGGTCACTGTAGGGTCACTGGTTGTAACCACTGTATCACCTGGGAGCAGCACGGCAGTATCAAGGGACACTGAACGTGGGGTGATACAAGGGGTGCCTCTATACTTTCCACGTAGTGTTGCTAAAATTGTTCTTAAAAACTGGTTTATTCATTTTGATCAAGCAGAAAAAAAAACTTCTACCTTTTTACGACTAAAAATCTATATAAATAAAAAAGACCTGTGAGCATGCCAAGATAAATAAATAAAAGAGTAGACAAATTCTGGATGTCAACATCTGAAACACCAGGACAGCAACCTGCCGGGAAATGGAAATGTGAGAGAGCCAGCGAGGGTGAACCGCCTGCGGGGGACCCAGCGCCATGCTCGGGGCCCTCACGCCAACAGCTCAAATGGCAGACTTCCTTCCGACCTACCTAGAAGACCTGCCATCACAGCCTGTCCCAGAGACCTGAAAGGGTCATGTGTGGGCCAGTTCCTCTCCTGAGTCACATGAGATGAGTCACTCGTGGCACAACCACTCCAGGGCTATTGGCCTTAAGACCTCAGCAAAGCAGAGGGAAGTCATCATGTGGTACTAAACTGCTCAACAACAGAACTTCCCTTCTCCCCCACACCACTTCTTAGAGTTAAAAAAGAAAGTTCTCTAGGTCAGCAACACGGCTCTGTGGATAAAGGCGCTTGCTGCCAAGACTGACAGCTCGGGTTTGAATCCAGGGACCTGCATGGTGGACTCAAAGAACTGTCTTCTACAAGTTGTCCTCTGATCTCCACACACGCAGTGTGGCACACAGGTGCCCATACAGAGCCACACACCAATGAATAAATGTACCTTAAAAAATGGTTGAAAGTTCTCTGACATGACCACATTTGCCACTTGCAGATGGAGAAGAAAATTAGGTCACCAGATCAGTATTAGGGAGGTCAATAGCAAAAGTACCAACTTCCAGAACGTGCTGATAGTGACCTGACAGAATTAGGGGGAAAGCAGATGTTAAAAGGATATTCAAAGGAGAAAAATTCCTCTAGGTGTTTATCTAGTTGATTTGAAAACTTGCATCTACATTAAAACCTGCCCATGGGTGTTTATGTCAGCTGCTTTCATAAGCACCAAATTCTGGAAGCCACTAAAGGCCTTTGAGTGGGTGACTGTATAAACTGCCATCTATCTGGAATATTGCCTGGCAACCAAAATAATGTGATCTCATACCACAAAAGACAGAGGTGGCTCTCAACTACATACTGCTGAATAAAAGAAGCAGGTCTGAAAAAGCTAGGCCCTCTGTAGTTCCAATTACATGACACTCAGGAAAGACAAGACCGTGGTGACAGTGAGCAGACCAGCGACCCAGAACCTGTGCCGGCTGAAGAGACGGCACAGAGGCTGCCCAGAGCAGTAAAATTGATCATGACCAGCACGGCTGCTCTAAGGATGGATCTCCAGCACGCCACCACCTCTCGAACCTCCTCCTCCTCACCAGAAAGGGACTGGGTGGGTTTTGGTCTCTATGTCTCCCCACTCCCGCCATCACATCTGGAATTTCTGCAGTAACCGTACCAAGTGTGCCAGGAGCCAGGTACAGTAATGAACACTTCCTGTGTCCCCACCAGCACCAGTTGGCTGATCATCTCAACACCTCAGACACACTCTACCTCACTCCAAAGGCTTGGCTACAGCTCCAGCTTCCCCCACGGGACTAACCCTGCCCTCTTGGCAGCCTGGCCTCTTCTGTTCCATGGTTTCTTGGGTCTTCTGTTGTCTACTCCTACCTGGTCACTCCCATTTTCCTTCTCCTCTCCCCTTTTCTCGCTTCTATTCCTGCTCATCTTCGTATCTTGTCATCAGGACAACTTTCCTTTATGAGCATGTGCAGAGCAAGTACCTATGATGAAGGACATCACGCAGCACAGCTGGAGTCAGACCATGTAGTCCTGGAAGTTTCCCCAGCTCTACCATTTACTCTACACACACACACACACACACACACACACACACACACACACAGTCCTGGAGGTTTCTCCAGCTCTGTCACCTTAACACACACACACACACACACACACACACACACACACACACACACACACACAGAGTCCTGGAGGTTTCTCCAGCTCTGTCACCTTAACACACACACACACACACACACACACACACACACACACACACACACACACACACACCCTGTGGCCTTTGGCAAGCTATTTGCTCTTTATCCCAATTACTTTACCAGTCAAACAGCACTGATCACAGAGCTTTCCTCCCTCTAGGAGATGTTGTGAAGACTTAAAACAGTGGGTCTCAACCTTCCTAATGCTGCAACCCTTTAATACAGTTCCTCGTGTTGTGGGGACCCCCCAGCCATAAAATTATTTTTATTGCTACTTCATAAGTGTAATTTTGCTACTGTTAATGAATTGTGATATAAATATCTGATATGCAGGATATCTGATCGACAATCCCTGTGAGAGAGGGTCACTTGACTCCTCTCTCCAAAGAGGGGTCATGACCCACAGGTTGAGAACCACTGATTTCAAAGGCAAGCAGTTTGTGCAGGCCTACCCAGGTCCACCAACCTTGATGGTCTTCTTGTGTGGTTCCTGGACCCTCTGGGTCCTTCTATCTCCCCATTCATCCACACCCCTCTTACCTGGAGTCCAGGAGCTAGTCCCAGCATCTGCCCCAATCCCCACTGAGTGAAGACTCTCAGAGGACATGCACGTTGGGTTAATTCACTTATAAGTGAATATACACCATGTGTATCTTTCTGGGACTGAGTTACCTCACTCAGGATGATTGTTTCTAGTTCCATCCACTTGCCTGCAAATTTCAAGATTTCCTTGTTTTTAACAGCTGAGTAGTATTTCATTGTGTAAATGTACCACAGTTTCTTTATCCATTCTTAAACTGAGGGACATCTAGGTTGTTTCCAGATTGTGGCTATTATGAATAAGGCTGCTATGAACATAGTTGAGCATATGTCCTTGTTGTATAGTGGAGCATCTTTCAGGTACATGACAAGGAGTGGAACAGTTGGGTCTTGAGGAAGCCCTATTCCCAATTTTCTGAGAAAGCATCAGATTGATTTCCAAAGTGGTTGTACAAGTTTGCACTCCCACCAGCAATGAAGGAGTGTTCCTCTTTCTCCACATGCTCACCAGCAAGTGGTGTCACTTGAGTTTTTGGTCTTAGCCATTCTGATGGGTGTAAGGTGGAATCTCAGAGTCGTTTTGATTTGTATTTCTCTGATGACTAAGGAGGTAAAGCATTTCTTTAAGTGTTTCTCTGCCATTCAATATTCCTCTGTGGGAATTCTCTGTTTAGCTCTGAGCCCCATTTCTTAATTGGGTTATTTGGTTTGGTGGTGTTTAATTTCTTAAGCTCTTTATATATTTTGGATAGTAGCCCTTTATCAGATATAGGATTGGTGAAGATCTTTTCCCAGTCTGTAGGCTGTCGCTTTGTCCTGTCCTTTGCCCTATAGAAGCTTTTCAGTTTCATGAGGTCCCATTTATTAATTGTTGACCTTAGAGCCTGGGCTGTTGGTGTTCTGTTCAGGAAGTTGTCTCCTGTGCCGATGAGTTCAAGGCTCTTCCCCACTTTTCCTTCTAACAGATTTAGTGTATCTGGTTTTATGTTGAGGTCTTTAATGCATTTGGACTTGAGTTCTGTGCATGGTGATAAATATGGGTCTACTTGTATTCTTCTACATGTAGACATCCAGTTAGACTAGCACCATTTGTTGAAGATGTTATCTTTTTGCCATTGTATGGATTTGGCTTCTTTGTCAAAAATCAAGTGTCCATAGCCTATACAAAGTCACTTTGCCTCACATAGATACAGGCAAAATGACTTTGGACAGGCACAACAACACTAGACCTCGGAGACCCCTTATTGTAGAGATCCTGTGGACTCACATGAGGCATGACAGACCTAAGGCTTCAGTGAGTCATCAAAAGTGGGGTCCTATGTGGATAAGATGAGCTCCCCGCCTTCCCACTGCATGACTGCTCCCTTTGGGACATGCAGATGCATGCCCAGGCACAGAGGTCCTTCATGAAGAGTTCCTCTCTCTCTCTCTCTGAAACCTGGAAGCAGGATCTTTAAGGAACTACAGGGGTGCTCAGCCATTCAATTAAAGGCGGAGAGTCAGGGATAGATTTCTTAAGCGACAATCATAAATCAGTATGATCTCTTTCAATAAACAATCCAGCTACTGACTCCCCATCAGCCTCTCAGCAGGATTTGGTTGTTTAGCTTAGAAGCAGCCAAACTCTTACTTAAATTAAGTGTCATCCCTGCTAAATGAAGAACAGATGTGCAAGCCAACAAAGACATCTAATCAAGTTTGAAGAAAGGATTGCTGTAAATGAGAAAACCGAGGGAGGCTGGGATCCAACAGAGGCGGGCAGGTGCTCAGGGGAACAGCCAAACCAGAGCTCCTAGGAAGGTCATTTGGCAAGGGAAGGCCGGTGTCCAAAGCCCAGACATGGGGGCCCCCATGGTTTCCTCTCTGGGTAGTGAGAATCCCAACACTCTTAGAAACACCAGCCAGGTAGTTGGGTCTTTTATTTTCACCTCTAAGTCCAATGAGAACACTGCCCCAGCCAAGTTCCCAAAACAAGCAAAAGAAAAATCTTTGCTGTAATCCTTACACTGGCCAGGGCTAATTCCAGAGAAGGCCTGAACCAAGGGACTTCTCTTCCATCCCTCACTGCCTCAGCCCCTAAAACAGTTGTTCTCAACCTTCCTAATGCTGAGACTCTTTAATACAATCCCTCATGTTGTGGTGACCCCAAACATAAAGGTTTTTTTTGTTGTTGCTACTTCATGTCATTTTGCTACTGTTATGAATTGCAATGTAAGTATCTATGTTTTCTGATGATCTTAGGTGACCCTGTGAAAGAGTCATATAACCCCCCAGCCCCAAGGGGTCATGACTGACTATTTTTTTACAAAGAAAATTCCAAATGTTTGATTTTACCAATAAAGACTTAAGAGCCAGATGCTGGGGAGAAAACCTGCTAGCTCAGAGAGGCAGAGAAAGCACCCAGCTGACCTTCCTACTCAGCTCACGTCCCAGAGGAAAAACCAAAACCTCACTAGCTCAGCTGACAGCCCAGAAGTAAAAAGCCAAAAAACAAACAAACAAACAAAACAAAAACAAAAACAAAACAAAACTAAAAGCCAAAGAGCTTGCTATCTCAAAGTTCAAATGCTCCTCCTTCTTGTCCACGCTCTCAAACACCTTTCAACCCAAAGTTCCTCTTACTTTTTAATACCTGTCAGCTAGTTGTCCCCACTATTGACCTAGGGTTAATTTTCTTAAATCCTATGTACAGAAAGCTCTTGGAGTAAAGGTATGTGTTAGGGCTCAACCACACCAAACAAGAAAGCAGGGTTTTACGATTCACAATCTCGGGGTTCACAATGGGATCAAATATCCTGCAACAACCCACAGGTTGAGAGCTGCTCCCCTAAAGTGTCCTGCAAGCACCATTAAACAATTAGTCCACCATAGACAAGAAGTACAACTTTGGAGGCCAAGGAGGCTCCTCCACGCATCAACTTCCCTAGGACCTCATCTGGGATTTCCCTCCCTCCTTCCCTCCCTCCCTCCCTCCCTCCCTCCCTCCCTCCCTCTCTTCTTTCTTTCTTTTTTTCTTTCTTTCTTGGACAGGCTTTTTTGCATAAGTTTGTCCTAAACTCAGGACCATCCTGCCTCCACCTCCCGAGGGCTGGAACAGCGACTCAAGTCACCATGCTTAGCTCATCCCGGTTTGTTGAGGGAGGAATATGTCTGTGTATGTACATATGAGGGTCCATGCTCACAAGTGTGCACACGTTTGGAAGCCAGAAGTGGCCATCTACTTCTGTCATCCTCCATTCTTATTTGTTTTGTGTTGGTTTAGTGTTTTTATTTGTTTGTTTGTTTATTTATTTATTTGTTTGTTTTAGATTTATTATCTGTCCAGTAAGTATTCTGCCCACATGTGTGCCTGCCCACCAGAAGAGGGCACCAGATCTCATTATAGATGGTTGTGAGCCACCATGTGGTTGCCAGAAATTGAACTCAGGACCTTTGGGAGAACAGGCCGTGTTCCTAACCTCTGAGCCATCTCTCCAGCCCCTAATGTTTTTATTTTTGTCTTGTTTTGTTTCAGACAGGGTCTTCTGTAACCCAGGCTGGCTTTGAACTCACTCTGCGGCCAAGGATAACTTCCAGCACCTGATCGTCCTGCTGCCACTTGCCAAGTGCTAGATTCCAGGTGTGTGACATGATGCCTACTTTATGCAGTCCTGGGAAGCAAACTTGGAGCCTCATGCCTGAGAGGCAAGCACTCTACCATGTGAGCTAGCCCCCAGCGCTCCACCATTTTCTTGGGACAGGGTCTCTTCACTGAATCTGAACCTTGCACATTCCACTATCCTGGTTGGCCAGAAAGCTCAAGAGACCCTCCTGTCTATCATCACACACCCGCCCCCCAGTACTGGGGTGACAGATGCATGTCAATCACATGGACACTAGAGATCGGAACTCAGGTCCTTATGCTTGCACAGCACTCACGTTAGCCACTAAGCCATGTCCCCAGCCCTTCATTTTGTTTTTTGTCAATGGAAGAAGAAAGGGAAGGAAAAAGGAGAGGTTCAAAATGTGTGCTCAGGATCCAGGCTCCTACCAGCAGCTCCTGAGCCTCAACAAGAGTTCTCCCACATAGATTTCTAACCTTACTGTCTTTACCAGCTGTCGCCACAGCTGTGCCAGCTCCATGTCACAAAGCTTGGCTGTAGCCCAAGAGGAACAGGTTGGTGTGGAAATTCATACCTGTGCAGGCCAGCCTGTGGAGGGCTGGGACTAGTTTCAACAGGATAGATTAAAATGTAGGCTAGTGTGGAGTCTATGCAGGGCCAGGCCTAGGGAGAGGTCACAGGCACACTTGGCAAGGAGCATGTGCTGTCCAAGTAGCAGAGGCTCCCAATGGGGTGATGCCGCAGCTATTTCCGTCTGCCTCAGAGAGGCAACACAGTGGTCAGGAAGCCAAGTTCTAGATCCCAGATCCTGGGCAGTTACCAATAGAGCCATGTTGAGCAAGTTGCTGAGCCTTCTCTTCCGAAGCAACTCCCAAAGCTCAGTGAGGTAACAGTGGAGAAAATGTAGAGAGCAGCGTCTTTCTTAGAGTGCCTGCTGTCAAAGAGACGTGTGGTACTGGAGTCTTTAACGAGACACTTGGATTCTGATATGACTCAGTGGGTCACCTGAGAGAAAGAAAACTAAGCCAGGAGTCATACATGGCTCATGCCTGTAACCTCACTACACAAGAGGAGGCGGCAAAAAGACTGCTGAGAGTGCTAGGCCGGCCTGCTCTACAAAGTGAGACTTAGATAATTAATAGATAGATAGATAGATAGATAGATAGATAGATAGATAGATAGATATGATATATAGAGATGATAATGATATAGATATGATATTATATAGATGATAGCTAGATAGACAGATGAAGATAAATAGATAATATGATAGAGACATAGATACATAGATAAATGCTAGATAAACAGATAATATGACAGACATAGATACATAGATATACATAGATAAATGATAGATAGATAGACAGACAGAGAGACAGACAGATAGAATCTTCTTCTTTTTTTTTTTTTTAAATCGACCCCCTACTCCTGCTGTTTCCTGATTTTTCTACAAAATGGCTCTTTCTGGGAGAGGCTGCGGCAATGGAGGATATACAAAATGAAAGGCAGGAAACAACAGTGGCTGGGGACGACAGCACAGCCTGCTTTTGTAAAGGAAAAGAAATTGAGACACACCTGACCTTCCCTGGCCCACAGGTACCCTGCAGTAACATACTCAGGACACTGAAAAGGCCAGGATGCAAACCACTGACTCCCTGGCCTGCCGCTGGCCCTCCCTGTCATCCAGGCTTGGGGCTCAGCAAGGCAGCTAAGGGAGACAAGCCCGAAGGCCAAGCTCCCTCAGTGATTATTTTCAGGAGGCCAAAGGCAGGTGTGGGCTCACCTAATTGATCAGCCCTGGGGGAATGAAATGAAGGCTAACAAAGCAGGTGTGGGGCGGGGAGGGGGTGTGTGTGGGATGTGGAGGAGCTCGCTGCTAACAGGCCACTAGCATCTCACTCACAAGGTAACTACCAAGGTAGACAACAGGGTTGTGAGGGATGTTAAGGACCCACTTGTCATTCCCACTGCCAGCAGCTGAGTGGCTGAAAGGCCTCTCCTCTCCCAGGAAGCAGATCTCATGCAGCCCAGAGAGCAGGAGGAACAGCAGCGCCTCAGTGTTGTTGATATTGATTAAATACCAAGGGGCTGGGCGCTGCATGGTGCACACTGGTCAGCAGGTCTCTGTTCTGCAGGCTTTCAATGCAGATAGAGCGCACGCACACACCCACACACACACCCACACACACCCCTGACCATTTTTTTCAAAGCCCTTAGTGAGGGTTCTCTCACTGAAACTCTCCAAACCATTCACAGAAACTATTCCAATGTCTGAAATAAGCGGGAAAGGCCACAAGTCTCTACAGAGTGTGGTGGGGACAGAAAAGACAGGAAAGGCACTTTGTGGGTGTCGAGGAAAACTGCAGACAAAAATGGGCACCGGAACTGGGCTCATGGAGAAGCAGCGGAAGTTGAACTGGGTCCTAAAGAGACAGGACAGGTTTCAGCCACCCAGAGAAGGGGGTGGCTCCCAGGCCACAGGAAGGAGGGAGGGCTAATATGATGAAGATGCTTTCCTGGGGTGTTCCGGAGTTACCAGCAGAAGCCTGAACACCTTGACTGGATCTCAGAGTCCAATCTGGAGATGGTGAGGCATGCCAAGGAGCTGTAAACAGGACAGTGCCAACAGGACTACCTTTAGAGGGACAAGCTGGGCAGCAGGGGAGAGGACGGGTGAGGGGGAAGCTAGCCTAAGGCACACAGGCACAGGGGGCCTCTGCAAAGGACACACTATGCCGCTGCGGCCACCTGTGCAATAAAAGGACAGGGTTCCCTGTACTAGCCGAGGTGGAGAGGGATTTACACATTTGAGAAACATTTGCTTCGAGGGCAATTTGGCGTGAATGGCTCATGTGAAAACTGGAGAAAGGGGTCTAAAGGTGACCCCGGGTAACATGACTTCCACTGGCATAAACTGGCGTAAGTAAAAATTCAAGGAAGAGCTCACAGCAAAGAGGAAGAAACTTCTGCAGAAATGAGGATGATTCTGCGTTTTGACATACTGAACTCAAGCTGGAAAATAAAGGAGTGGGCGCCACACAGGATATATGAATTTCCAGCTCTAAGAAGAAGTTTATAAAAATCAAATAACGGCCCTATTTACATCTAGTGCTATGCGCTGCCTGGCGGTGTTCCCGGATGGAAGACAGACACAATCGGGAGCACAGATGATGCTGTCTGGCCAGACACTTGGAAAATGAGGACAATCAGCCTGCTCTGGTAGGAGCTCAGAGCCAGACTCTACTCTTGGTTCCCAATCGCAGCAGTGCCATGCTCAGGCTCGCAGTAAAGGCTAGATTCCACACTCCCCAGCTCTGAGCTACAGCAAGCTGCTTAACCACTCTCTGCCTCGACATCCTCATCTATAAAATGGGGTGATCTCATCTATAAAATGGGGTGATGGCTACACTCACATCTACACAGAGTGATGACAATTAACACCTTCAGGCCTGTATAGGCTGCAAAAGGGCAGGAACATGAAGCAGTGACGTCACTCCTATGCCTCTCCTCTGTTTAAAAAAAAAAAAAGCAGTAATACATTCTTTACAGGGTTGTTGGAAACTGAGATCAAGTCAGAATAGATATGAAAACCCACCTAAGTAAGTAAAGAAGATGGAAGCCACAAATGGGGGCCCTCCACACAGTCGGAAGCTGAGTCTTGGTACCAGAGCTGTCTGTCTCATTAGGTAGCACTGCACCTCTATGCTATATGGTATGTATGCTTCCAGGAGCACTCTGGCCATTCATCAAAACCTGTGTCATGTGCTAAGTACAAAAAAATCACAGGAGACCAGACTGGGCTGTCAGCGCCCAGCTCACAGAAGTCACAAGAGAAAACACCTTTTGGCGATACGCAGGGAGCGAATTGGTAATGCATGCCACGACACAGATGGACCCTGAAAACATCCTGCTCAGTGAAATAAACAGAAGCAGGTGACAAATACAGCCTGCAATTTCACTTGTGTGAGATCTCTAGAACAGATCAATTCAAGAGATGAGAGTCAGGACAGAGTGCCAGGGCCTCAGATGGAGTTATCGATTAATGGGCACAGGTTATGACAAGGGTAATAAAAGGCTTGGGATGTTGACAGTGATTATGGACACAAAGTATTTTGGTATAATAAAACCCATTGAGTTGTATACTTACAAGTGGTTAAAATGAAAACTCCATTTGTATGTGAATATGTCTTTAAAGTCAAAGAAGTCATTAAAGTGAGGATGTCCAATGTCACCTATTGCCAATGCCAGGAAAATGAGCAAAGGGTCCCTAAAGGCTGCTTATTGTAGTAGCAACAAACTGGCATTCAGCATTCTTTCTTTCTAGGACAGACAAACTTTGTCTAAAGGACACCCAAAAGCCAGGCTTGGTGGTGTAAACCAAAGGCAACAACTAACTACTCAGTGGGCTGAAGAAAGAGGATCACTCTAAGAAACAGGACTGAGCAGGATGTACTCTGACATTCCTGTGGAAACTCAAAGATCGATGCTTACTCTTAGGCACACACAGCTGTAATCGAGCCACGCCCCTTCCTTAAAAGCAAGTATGTTTTGCTTTGACAACAGGTCTGGGCTCTAATAAAGTATCTATTTCCCCCAGTTTAAAAAACAAAAACAAAATCTGGAGCAGAGTGGAGTGGCACACATCTTTAATCCTAGCACTATGGAGGCAGAGGCAGAGGCAGGCAGATCTCTGGGAACTCAAGGCCAGAGTGAGTCCCAGGACAGCCAGGGCTACATAGTGAGACCCTCTCTTGAAAAGAAATGGGCGTGAGGGGAGATCATTCCTGAATCCGTCACCTTTGGCACAGAACTGAACTAAGTAACTTTTCACCTGGTTCAAATTTAAGGGAAGATAAACCCATTTGCTCATCAGGCTCTTAGTGATGAGACTTGGAGGAAAACACCCTACAAATGACTTAACATTCCTCCTCCTCAGGTTAACACATCACCACTCATGCTTTCCTCCTTGAACCTAGAAACCCCATCCCTGCTTCAGGGCTTTGTACTCACTGTTCCCTCAGTGTGAAATGCTCTTCCTGTGGAGAGCCATCTGGCTCACTCCCTCTGCTTACTCACTTACTTAAAGACTCATGTCAACATAGCCAAGCAGTCTTCCCCAACAATAGCTACAAAACCAGTACTCCATCCACCTCCTGGCATTACCTAGCCTCATGCCTTAATTTAGCATTCTGCAGAGACTTTACATGTGACTTTGTATTTCTAGTCTCTCCTTCTATTCTTCCTCAGGCACAGAATGTAAGCTTCATCCAGGCAGGGACTTCGTTTTTTAAGACTGTGTTTCCAGAACCTAAAATAATGTTGGCTCAGAAGTCAATACTTTTCACCCCCCAATGAGTAAGAGAAGGAAAAACTCAAGGTCGGCTCTCTGTACACCAATGTTTCTGTTGACGAGAATGCCTGCCTCAGCCCACCCGGGGATGTTGATTTGTGTCTTCTGGTTGAACAGAAGACATCTGTAGACCCCATTATATGCTGCTGAAACCACATTAAGTTTTTTCTTAATTTTAAACAAAACTAAGTCAGTCCCCTTTAAAAACAAAAACAAAAAAGCAAACACCCACTATTTGTTTGGCTCATGTCTAGTATATAGAAAGTATAGTAATATTAGCTAATAATAAAAAGTAAATGACATACTGATGCATAAAAAAAGCACAGATGAACTGTGTAAACCCTAAAAGAAGCCAGACACAAAGGTCCACATATTTTATGAGGCCATCATTAGTAAACGCTCAAAATCGGCAAATCCATTCAGAAAGGAAGTGAATTGGTGGATATGTGCGTCTGGGAGCTTTGGGGAGACTGGGACATAAAAGATTAGAAGTTAGCCAGGCGGTGGTGGCTCACGCTTTTAATCCCAGCACTCGGGAGGCAGAGGCAGGTGGATCGTGTGAGTTCGAGGCCAGCCTAGTCTACAAAGTGAGTCCAGGAAAGCCAAGGCTACACAGAGAAACCCTGTCTCAAAAAACTAAAAAAAAAAGTGCAGAGTTGAGCCAGGGGTGGTGGCGCACACCTTTAATGCCAGCAGTTGGGAGGCAGAGGCAGGAAAATCTGAGTTTGAGGCTACCTTTGTCTACAAAGTGAATTCCAGGACAGCCAGGGCTACACAGAGAAACCCTGTCTCAAAAAACCAAACCAAAACAAAAAAGTGCAGAGTTGGCTAGAAGCACGCGGCTCTGTGGCAAAGCATTTGTCTAGCATGCAGGAGGTCCTGGGTTTGACCTCTAATGCTGCAAAAAAATTTAAAAACTTAGTAGAGTTTCAGAGTTTTCTTGGAGAAAGAAAGAAGTTCTAAAGTGACAGTTGCACAACGCCATATATGAATATATATTAAATCCCATTGCTAAAATTGTATAGTATATTATGTATAAATTATATAGATTATGAAATATATCTCAATAAAGTCATTACCCAGAAAAGTATTGGCGAATTATAATATCATTTAAATATGTAAAACATACATCTAGATATAAACTGCTTATGCATACAGGCCTTATATAAATTTATAATTTAAACACAAGTTATATTATGTATAGATTCAAGCAAGTCAGAGAAGACTTTGAATTGAACTCATACCGCCGCTCTCAACAGGGACACACAGTGGATGCTTTATCTGGGCTCAACAGGAACACACAGTGGATGCTTTATCTGGGCTCAACAGGAACACACAGTGGATGCTTTATCTGGGCTCCCTGGAGGCCAGAGCAGGCAGACTCAGCAGTGATAGTCAGACTGCCCACCAGGACCACACAGGTACCAACAAGTCAGAAAAGACACTAAAAACAACAAAAACACTCTCTGAGAGAGACCCAGATGGCCATGCCAGGGACATGGCCTGCTGCCTGTCCTCCATACAGCCTATGTATCAGGCTCTGGCGCCACTTGTCAGTCACTTTCCTCTACTTCAACTCTACAAAATCTTGACTCCTAGCACCTACCTGTGCAACGAACCCACATGTCCATTTGCCTTGTGGGAATTCACTTCATACATACTAAGAGCCTTCCGTTCTCCTTTAGAGCATAAATAACAACAAAAGGAGCGGTAGGTGTCCACACTAGGAAGACCCAGCACACAATCTCAGGAGTGAAGGCTAAACGCCCAGGAGCTGTTCAAAGATAAGCTTATTTTACTTTGTTCACATCAGGATCAAATGAAAACACGATTTTTTTTTTTTAAGTCTTACGGAGAACCTCTCATGCTCCTAAGAATACAACTCTAAATTTCAGGAGAACCTACTTTGAGAAACTGGTTAAAGAAAATAACAAACTCGTCTCAAAGCCAATGAATCCATGTCCTTAATTAAAACAACAACAACAACAACAAAAACAAAACCTAATGGTTCTCGGGTGCTTGTGTGCACCTGGCAGCCAACTTGCAAGGTCTTCTGACCCTTTCATCACTGCTCTCAATGAACAGTAATTAGGAAGGAACCTTTTGGGAGCTTTGTTGGCATTTAGAAGGTTTTGCTTTGCTTTTGAGGGGGGCGTTGTTTACTGAGATACACTATCACTACATAGACCTGGCTAGCCTGCAACTCACTGTGTAGAGCAGGGCCAACCTCAGACTTAGTGACCACCCCTGCCTCTGCCTTTTGATCACTGGAGCTGGAGGTATGCAAACGACAGTGCGTGTTGCTGTTGCTGTTTTGTTGTGGTGGTGCAGGGGCAAGTCTTCTACCACTGAGCCGCTTCAGCCTACAACTACCAGTCAAGGGTACACAGTCCAAGTGTCACACACACCTCTTTGTATTGTGCATGCGTTCACATATATCTGGTCAAATCCTGAAAAGATTTCATATCAGTTTTGTTGATGATGAAGCAACGACTGACGGGTTGAGAACCTTGTCCAAAGTCCCCGGGCCACATGCAGTAGAAACAAAATCTGAATTTCACTCTGCCTCACTAGAAAACTTCCGTAAGAGGTGAGACCGGATGCTCTGACCCACTGGGTTGGACAGACTGATGCCTCTCAACCCTTTAAAGCTGCTACTCTACGTGACACAATGACTCTGCAGGTGTGATGAGACGATGAACCCTGGAGGAAAATAATCTGGGATTCTTGGGAGAAAACGGTGGAAAAAGAGAGAGATGATCACAAAGGTCCCCAACAGAATGTGAGGCCATGGGGTGATAGGAAGCAGATGTCATAAGTGGCAGCGCCATCGGTTCTGAGGACAGACAGGAGACACTTGCCAAAATCGTGGGCAGCCTTTGGGCATATCCAACCTTTTGACATGTGACACCACGTTGTAATGTGAAAAGTTCACATTTGAAAACCATGCAATTAGATTAACAATAGTTTTTAAAATATCACCATGTTGTAAGTTTATAATTGCATGTTGGGTCACCTACATAGAGACCTTCAGCTGACTGTACGCAATGGGCCACAGACTGGATCCACCTGCCAGGATGCCAGACCAGCAAGGAACAGACTGTTCCCTCGGTCCTCCCATCAGGAAAGCAGCCCTACCGATGCCTTAGTGGTTCCCATTTCACACACCTGACCCCCAGAACTACAAGAGAAGTTGGGAGATATTTTAAGCCATTGTGTTTAGAGTGACTGGTTACTGTATCCTGTGAAGTGACGTGGCCAAGCTAACACAACCATGGTGATACTTGCAGAGTCTGAACTTGTGACAAAAAGGAGAGCAGTTAATGACCAAGGAGCCCAGTGCTGACTGAGGCAAGCTATTCAGGGAGACAGTTACAAGGTGACAAAGAAGCCACACTACATGGAGAAAGAGGGCATGCAGACAGAGCCCATGGCTCCAGTCACCACCTCTACAAAGCCACTAATGAGCTACTAAGCATACGTCCAATGCAAGACACACACACATACACACACACACACACAGCACCCAGGGTCTTTTATGTTTTTCCATCCTTTTGTTTTCCTTGAGAAAAGTTCTAGGAAAGCTGTCAAAGGTGGCAGCTATAGGAAGAAGAAGTGAACATGGCCAGTTCCTGGTTACCAAGCCAATGACCACATCCCTCTCCTGTGCAGCCACACCAGAGAAATCAAGACATGTTAAGGAGGTAACTCATTCCAGGCTGCATCATTTTGGAAGCCATTTGCAGTGTGGACCAGAATGTGCCCCCATTTCTAGTCAAAGAAGCCAGTGGGAGGCCAGGGCCATGTGCTGGACACTAGGAATACAGTGACCCTTATGCGACCAGGGAAGAATATGCTGTGGCAGGAGCAGGAGAGGACAAGACGAGCTACTCAAGATGGCTTCCTCAAGGAAGGAAAGTTCCACTGAAGAGACTGGCTGTTCAAGGCAGCTAGGTAAGGCAGCTGCTGGCTGTTAAAAGCAGCCAGAAGTCTCAGGGTATTTATCTGCATGTATGAAATGCTCTGAAACCCAAAGGAAAGGCATAAAAAATGATGGCGATGAATATAAATAGCCCTTTATGGTTTATAAAGCATTTTTTCACACACCATCCTGGATCCGACAATAGCACCGGAGAGACGGGATGAGAAGTAACATGCCATCTTTTATAAAGGATGGAAAAGGAGATTAACAGCTGTCAGCTGCTTTGCCAAGGTCACGCATTAAGGTAAGGGGAAGACTCACACTCTCGTTACTCCCTGCTGAGAGCCCTCTTGACTATACTGAGTGCCCTTCCCAAGGAGATGAAAGGGAAGTAGCAGGGACTCGGCTTGCTATCTGGGAACAAAGGGCACAGGGTAGTTAGGCATCGTCTTAGACACCAGAGAGTCAAAGATGCTTATGACAGGATGTGGTCCCTTCCTCCAGTACCAGACCTCTCAGAGCTGGACACCCTCATCATAGAAGCTGTGCCACCTATGGTTACTGGCTCATCTCTCTATACTCCTACAAGGCTTTTCCCTTCTATCCCATCAGGTTTAATCTCCCAAGTGCACATATACCTTCTTAGTTTCTTTTCCCTTTACCAATAATGTACAGAATACATATTGCTGTGCATCACTGGTAGGAAGGCAAAAATGAAACCATTATGAAAAGTGTGTTGGAGGTTCCTCAAAGAACACAGCTGCTGCCAAGCACAGTGGCATGCCTATGGTCCCAGCTACTAAGGAGGCTGAGGTAAGAGGATCATTTACACCCACAAGTTCAAGACCAGCCTAGATACCATAATGAGATGCCAGCTCAAGTATTTAATCTACCACATGATCTACAAATCCCTTTTCTGAATATATACACAGGAGAAAAGCACCAAAGTAGGCTCTCAAAAAGGCATTTACAAACCCATAGACATTCCATAGTATGTACAACTGCTAAAAGATTCAAACAAATGCTCGTCAGTAGATGAATACATAAGGAAAATGTGGTCTGTCCACACAGAGGAATACTAGGAGGCCATGGAAAGGAAGGAAATTCTGACACTATACACCATGGATGGACCATGATGCCAATACAAAGGAACAGAGAATGGTTTTATTCTTATGACATTTTAAAGTAGTCAAAATCACAGAAACAGAAGGTAGGAAGATGGCCACCCAGGGCTGGAAGGAGAGAGGACTGTATTTAATGGTTACAAAGTTTCAGTGTTAAAAGAAGAAGAAGAAGAAGAAGAAGAAGAAGAAGAAGAAGAAGAAGAAGAAGAAGAAGAAGAAGAAGAAAAAACAACAACAACTAGAGATTCTAGATGCAAGAGTAAGAAGAGTAACTACTGACCTGTCAACCGTTAAAAGCAAAATCTAATGCTATGCACTTTGCCATACATTTCTTAGGAGCATATTAAAAGGGGAAAAAATAGATATGTCTAAGACAGACACCATAAGTTCAAAAGGAGTATGGAAAAGGTACTGGAGAGGTGACTCAGAGGTTAAGAGAACCACTGGCTGCTCTTCCAAAGGTCCTGAGTTCAATTCCCAGCAACCACATGGTGGCTCATGATTATCTATAATGAGATCTGGTGCCCTCTTCTGGTGTACAGGTGTACATGCAGGCAGAACACTGTATACATAATAAATAAATAAATCTTTTATGATGATGATGATGATGATGATGATGATGATGATGATGATGATGATACTATGCTCTGCCTGCATGTACACCTGAAGGCCAGAAGAGGGCACCAGATCACATTATGCATGGTTGTGAGTCACCATGTGGTTGCTGGGAATTGAACTCAGGACCTCTGGAAGAACAGCCAGTGCACTTATCTGCTGAGCCATCTCTCCAGCCGCCCCCCCCCCTTTTTTTTTAAGAGTATGGAGAGGAGGGGAAAAAAACAAATACAAAACGAGGGGAATGCAGAGGAAGCTGAGCAGTCAAGGAGTCCACACTGGGGCATGGGGATGGAGATGAGCAGCATTCTCCTACTAGAGCCCCAATTCCTAAGAGGACTCGAGACACTGTCGGGCAGACCCCTTCACTCCCTGGATGTGTCCCTCAGGAGACATAAGGGTTTTTACTCCCACATCACAACACAGCTCTCCAGAGGGGACCAGGAGATGAGCTCTACAGAGTTAGGACTTGATGGGCATGGTAACCCTCACCTGTACCCCAGCGCTCAGGAGACAGAGGCAAGGAGATCTCAAAGTCAAGGTCAGAGTAGGCTACCTAGTGAAGCTCTGTCTCAAAAAAGGGAGAAAGGGGAAAGAGAAAAAGAAAAAAAACAAAATAAAACAAAGGCCTTGGCAAAGCGCTCACATCTCACCTGTGAGGCTCTGTGGTCCCTATCAATAGCTGCACTCAGGACTATCCACTGCTCTGACTGAGCTCTGAGACAGGGGCTTCTAAACCCAGAAAAATACCCAGCAACCAAAGCCTGCAGTGTCCTGTCCAGCATTAGCCTGGCACCACTCAACATAAAAGGACAGTGTCAGCTACAGTCCTTTACACAGAAATCCCATGCCCTAGTTCTTGACAGCTGTAATTACAGCCCAAATAGCTTTTGAAAGGCAGAGAAAGAGGAAAATAGCAGCCTGGACCTAGCAGTGAATTGTGGGGCTTGGGGGAAGACACACAATCAGGGTGCTTGCCACTAATGGCAGCCAGTCCACACAAGCAACTGGACAGCCAGCCCAAACAACTTTCTGACCAATTAATTTCTCCCTCAAACGTAATGAGCTGCTCATTAAGAGCTGGAAGCAGCTCCCACAAAAGGAGCTGTAGGAAGGGGCGTGCAGCTGCCAGCGCTGGCAGGTAATGAAGGAAGAGGAGACATTCCAGGCCAGATTCCTGCAGAGCCCAAGACCAACTAGCGCCACATCATGTCTGTCTGGCCCGCCCCAGTTTCCAGGTAATGTTTTCCTGTGCCTCTCTACCCAGTCTAAGTTGTGTTTCTGGCACGGGCTCCCTTTCCAGGAAGGTGCCATGTCTCAGTCCTTTGGTTTCACCCAACTAGGGTCAAGACTCACAGTGAGCCTTCCGAGGAACCCTTCGCAGGACACTGGGGGCCCCAGCACAGCCTGCGTATGAACCCTGGGCTGCCTGTGAACAGCTACCTGACCTGAGGTACTTAGCCTGCCTAAGGTTACAGGTCATCGTCCATGAAACGAACTAAGAGTGTCCTCACCTCACCTAAAGTAGCTATAAAAAATAATAAAGCTTTATTTTAATATTCAATATCAAAATATCTAGAAGAAGAAGAAGAAGAAGAAGAAGAAGAAGAAGAAGAAGAAGAAGAAGAAGAAGAAGAAGAAGCACCACCAACACAGAAGTAGCCATTACTGTTGGTGATGAAGATGTTGCTTTCACGGTGACGTTAATATCAGCAACAGCCATTCTCTCCCTATCCATCAAACAAAAATAAAAGAGGACTTTGGTGGACACCCCAGAGTGTGGGCAGCTCCAGGCCCCATGTTTCTACAGCAGCAGCGAGCAGGACACAGGCCCTCTGCCTCTATCCATGGAGGAGGGCTAAGGAGGAAGAGGCCTGGATGTATGAAGCCCTGACCCGCAGCCAAAAGGGGAGTGAAACAGCTTTTCCATAAGACCAAGTGGCGAGTGACACAACGCATTCGGGCCACAAGTGAATTCCTGGGCCTCCATGACTTCTCCATATATTTCTTTGAGCTTCAAGTTAATCTAGAAAAAGACACGACATGATCCTCTGATGCTGTGACCGGTCAGTGGAATTACTCTCATGAAAGGACTTCAAATTTCCTTATTACCACGTCCATGAAAACAGTATGGTTGTATATCAGCATAGTCTCAATTAGTTCAACTTGGTAAAGAAGAGGCTGCAACGCTGGAAACATCAATGAGCCACGCGGAAAGCCAACAGCAAGCATGTCTACACTCTCTCCGCCACTGATGCCACCAAATTGAGGTTTCTGTTGATAGGGGAAGGAACCAGCTCGGAGGCAAACTACCGAGAGCGAAATGGAACTCTAGGCTCCATTTTGGTGAACAGATCACTCCAAAGGACAGTGACAGAAGCCGGGCTGCACCCAGAGATGACCGAGCCAGCCACCCTAACACCACCTCCCTCCCACAAGACACTACAGTACACCAGAGCAACCCCGAGCCCATCTCCAAAACACTCCCTTCTCCTGTTCTCCTGTTCTCCTGTTCTCCTGTCCAGAGCTCCCTCAAGAGCGCCTTCACCACCCCTGTTCCGTGGACCAGACTCAGAAGGCAGTGGGCTCCCACACATCAGTGGGTTGTCACACATACCACAGTCTTCCAGGAGTGGGGTAGGGGTGTATGTGTCCATGCGCACGCGCGCACACACACACACACACACAAAAGCTCCTATATCCTGAAGCCTCAAGAAGCTGACCAAGGAAGTTTTTTTGAAATCTCAAGCCCAGTCTTAGAATTTCAAGTATGGCGCACACCTTTAGTCCTCACACTCGGGAGGCAGAGGCAGGCGGATCTGTCAATTCTAAGGCAGCCTGGTCTACAAAGTGAGTCCAGGACAGCCAGGGGTACACAGAGAAACCCTGTTTCAAAAAAAAAATTTTTTTTCAAATTTTTTCTATACCACAATAAATTACCTATTTAAGATGTTTTGACCAATGAGCAGTGGCTTACTAAACTTTTGCTCTTGTATTTTTGCCATTCTTTTTTTCTGCCTAGCCAACCACCACGCGTGCATCTCAGCAGGAAGAGCTGCAGGACAAGAGAGAGGAAGGATGACACTGCTCGGCCATCAGCAATCACATCGGTTTCAACCATTGGCCCTTGTTGCACAGTTCACCATAGTTTGTGGCCCCATGGTACAGGAATATGGACCCTGAGGTCTGGCCAGGTGAAGCCATCCAGTCTGGCGCTCAGCCCTGGCCGCAAGATGCCTGAAGTCCAGATCCACACACAGCCCCACCTCTGACTACTCACCCGGATTCTGCGCATAGCAGCCACGATCTCCACCCTGCTGTTGGGTCTTGGGACATCCAGGCTTCCCACGTACTGTGGAAAAGAAGCAAAGAGAGACTGAGAGAGGAGGGAGGACAAGGTGCCTAATTCCAGAATGTTAGGGGTGCAAAGCCTTTAAGGCCCCATGGTTTACCCCCCCTCCCACCGGCGCCCCCCCCCCCCAGCCCTGTCATTTTACATACGGGGAAATTGAAAGGCCATGGGGCATCATCTGGTTTTGAAATAGTTTCTAGCTTTTAATAGTAAACGAGCAGCCTAACCAGAAATTACGCTTCCATTTTCATCTCACCCCTAAAGGAGCAAAGCCCTGTGCTTGGGTAAGCAGGCGTCTGAATCAGAAAGGCTACTTGTAGGCATCAGGGCGGGAAGGGGCGTTTCCCCTTTTCTCCTTTCAGTTTCTTCATCTCTAAGATCAAATAAATTACACACACACACACACACACACACACACACACACACACACACACACACACACAAACCTCTTACATAAAAGTGCTTGCCAAAAAATAAATGCACTAAGAGGATAAACAGATACTTTTGGACTTGTTTGGGGTTTTTTCTTGTGTTTTGGTTTTGGTTTTTGCTTTGTTTCTGTCTGCACTTTTACAAGGCCCCACTCTTAAACCTCGGCTGGCCTGGAACTCACTATGTAGTCCAGGCTGGTATTGAACTCACGGCAATCCTCCTGCCTCAGACTCCCAGGTGCTATGACTGCAGCCTGAAACACCACATCTGGCTACTCTTTTTTGGATTATTGGAATTTTGCCAAGTTATCTCTAGACATATTGGAGACCTCCAACATTTTGTTAGTTCCTGATTGGGAGAAAGAATAGAGTAATAATTTTTATGTAAAAAAAAAATTATCCAATTGTGCTTTTTATTTGTCTTTGGTTTTTCAGTCAAGCTGACCTCAAAATCACCTGTTCTCCTGTCTCAGCCTCCCAAGTGTTAGGATTACAGGTGTGCACCATCACACCTGCCCCTGATTATACTTTAAAGTAATCCACCGAACCAGACTGCATTCAGGTTAATGTTTAACCTGCATTTCCTTGCTAATGACTATTCAAATAATGCAAAAATAAGCAAAACAAAAGAGCTTAGTCCCCACTCTCAACAGGGTAGTGCCATTCGTCTTTTTTGCTTACCAATGGGCATAGGTTTAGACAATTTAATTCCAGGGAGGAAAAGGTTGTATCCTTTCAAGACTTTAAACACAACCTAGATACCTAAGTCCACGCACACAGGTGGATCAGACTGAACGAATCGCCTCCGTTCCTGACAGGCCCTTCACACCAGATCGCTGCACTTCAGTGACTCGCTTCATCTGCATGCCCAAGAGGTAGCCAAGGAGCTAGCCCCGGATAGCTTGCTATGTACCTATGCAAAGACTGTGCTTATAGAAGAAATAGGAACAGCCCTGTTTGGAAGATAGTTCCTGTGGGTACAAGAAAAGCACAGTTTCCCAGCACTTGGAGCTAAGAACTGGTTCTGGTTAGAAGCATTTCACAAATGACACTGGGAACAAACGGATTTCCCCTGGTATTGACCCAACGGCTTGTGTTGACACACTGAAGAATGAAGTTCCCAGCAGCAGAGGAGCTGGCTGGTAACCCACGGGCACACTGCAGTCTGGCCCCTGGCAGAGCCCACCCAAGTAGTTGAGTTTATTTGGCATAGGACCTTGCACCTTGCTGAGGCAACCAAAGCCCCTGGATTGAATAGGTGGTCAAGACTTCTCTGTGCTTAGCAATGCTCCTCACCCCCCCCCACCCCCCCACCCCCGTGAACTCTGCTGGAGCTGCAAGGTCAGCAATATGTCAGTGACCTGTGGAGGCAGAGAGCTGGCATGACGCCACTCATGATTGCCCAACTTGAAAGGCCCTCCAGTCCAGGGGGAATTTCCAGGCTCCTTCTCCTCCGTGTGTCCCATGCTGATCTTCGCTGAACCCATTGCGGTCAGAAACACACAACCTTCTGGGGCTCAATTCTCTCCTACAATCACGTGAAGGCCAAGGTCTCAGGACTGAACAAGGTCACCCACAATAGAGGAGCCTGAGCAGGAAGGGGAGGGACATGTCCTCGAGTCAGCTGCTAACCACAGAGCCTGAACTCAAGCACCCACAGGGGACCCGTCCACTGGCTACTCTGCCCCAGCCCACCTCTCCTTCCTGGGGGAAGGGGGCGGCTAGACTGTAATACTGGAACAGTAAGGAAATTGGGGGTGGGGGTGGGGCAGGAGAGGCAACATAGAGAGGTATAGCTCCCCAGCTTCTGATGAGGTCCTCTGACAAGGAGGGCAGAATTCTACTTGAGAGGGGCCCCTATTCACACAGCCATCTTAACCCTACCAGGGCCTGCCTCATCCCACCAGCCCCGCCCCAAGCTGGTATATACACAAAGCACACACCTACACACACACACTTGCTATATACATATGTGTGTGCTGACATACCTCGAGCACCCACCCACTCGTACTGCACGCCCACTGCCTCATCACACTCACACCACCTGCCTACCCTCCCTCCTCCTTCCCTCACCTCCTTCCCTGTAAAGAAAATCACAAATCTGCCTTCCGGAAAAAAATGTGTCTGGAGGAGCTAGCCAGGCTCCACCAAGCTGAGCCTTAGGGTCAACTGAAGAGATCAGAAGGATGTACACAGAGTAGACTCAGGTCTACATCTCCAAGACAAAAGCTAAACATCCACAAGAACAACATGATGCCGGGGAAGCAGAGCGGTCAGAAATGCAGCTCCTCGGGCGAAAGCAGAGGGTGTGATGGGGAGAAACCACTTTCCTTTCCACCACGGCCAGATGAGCATCTCCATACCTGACCTGACCGCTACCACCCCCACAGCTAAAGCTTCTACCTCAAGCAAGTCATGAGAGAGTCCACAACCAGTCCCGCTTGCCTGCTGGTCGCCTAGCATCCTGCTGACCACTCAGTTTGGTTGGTCAAGTGCAATTCGTTTTCAAAACAAACCGTACTAATCTGGGAGCCTCCCACTTTAGGCCAGAAAGGTGCTACCCAGGCTGAACCTCGCTCTCCAGCTGAGCCAATTGCAGAGGTGGTGGCTGCACTCACTTCCTACTGGGATCAGGCAAGGCCAGTTCCCTGTCTCAAATCAAAGGCTGGGGGGGTGAGGGGGGGGGGGGACACAGTTATCAACCAGAAATGGCCTTCCATTTATCTGCATCCTCTGCAGGATACTGGGTCTCTACCTCTCCACTGCTGACTTGTAAAGAAGGCAGGCTCTTACTCTAAGGACTCTACACCCCCAACAACTCCCTTTCGTAGCATCCACACGTGACTAAATACAAGTATTCATGGACTGACCAAACTGGAAATTAAAAGAATAATTTTCAAAATGGCAGCTTGTTTTCTTTCCTTCAGCTCCCCACACCTCCCTTCACTTCCTCATTCCTGCCCCTCCCCCACCTCCCTCCCTTCCTTCCTTTCCCTCTTCACCCTGGTATGAGGGCCCCAGTCGTTCAAGCCTGGACCTCGGGCTTCATGCTAGAAGGACTTCTCACCAAATAATTCCAGCTCAGGAATCACTGAGAGTTGTTCACTCTCGTCACTTTGGAGACGGGGAGATGGCTCTGCAGTTAAGAGCAATGGCTGCTTTTTCAGAGGACCTAGGCCACGTGATGGCTCCTAACCATCTCTAACTCCAGGTCCAGAGGAGCTGATGCTCCTGTGAGCACATGGTACACAGGCACACACACAGGCAAGATACTCATGTACGAACCTCTTATGCTAGCTTCTATATGTTCTGAGGATGACAAACAGCAGCCTCACCTGGCCTTATGTGGTCCAGCTTCACCTTACACCAGCAGATTCTCCAATTCCTCAGAGCTCTGCACATACACTCGCTCTGTTCTGCACATGCTCTTACCTGCACTTCCACACACTCTGATCCCTCTCCGCCTAGCTGAATTGGATCTCCATCTCACTGCTGACTTGTAAAGAAGGCAGGCTCTTACCCTGAGGACTCTATACCCCGCCCCACAACTCTCTTTTGTAGCATCCGCACGTGACTAAATACAAGTGTTCATGGACTGACCATGCCCACAAACTGTACCACAGGTCAAGGTATAAAGAACATATTCAAACATCAACTAGCTCACTGCACTCTCATAAAAATGAATGTATACTTGCCCCAAGTGCTCAAGGGAGAATCTCTGCTGGGAGAGGAGATTAAAGGAAAGGCCTAACCCCTGGCTTCTGGCTGGAATTCCAACACTGACTTTACTGCTCTGCTTCTCAAACGTCGGGCCATTCCCTCCCATTCCTATTGTGGCTTTATAATATATCTGACTGTCATCTGGGTGCTTGAGCTGGACCAAGCCAGATACTCATAACACACACAATTCCCAGCTTACCAAAGGACGGTGGTATATTAAACCTTGCTGCTGGTGGATTTTTAATTGCTTGGCCTTTAGTGCATCCATAATATTTCTATGTCCTCCTGTGCAACATCACACAGGATCCCCTATTCAGAGCTGGTAGCACAGAGCAGTGGGAGGACTCAAATAAAGGAGTTTAAAAATATCACAGCTTACAATTTTTTCATTAATGCCTAAAATGAAAGAAAAAGTCCATAATGCCCCCTACCCCCCCACCACCACCGCCAGAAAAGAAAAGAAAAGAAAAGGTCAGACCTGGTAACTTATACTTGTCATGTCAGCACCTGGAAGCTGCGACAAGAGAATTTTCATGGACGTGAGGGCAGCCTAGTCTACCTGAGATTCTATCACAATGACAATGAAAAAGAAAAGGATAAATTTTAAGGAATTTTAAGAAAACTGTAAACTCTATGAGTAATCATGATATGAGAAGCAGACAGACATGTTGTATTTGTGGCTTCATGTTTCAGAGAAGCACGAATTAATTGCATATAAGATTAGCAAAGCACCAGGCATGTGGCACACACCTTTAATCCCAGCACTCAGGGAGGCAGAAGCAGGTGGATCTCTGTGAGTTCGAGGCCAGCCTGGTCTACAAAGTGCTTCCAGGACACTTAAGGCTACACAGAAAAATCCTGTTTCAAAGAAACAAACAAATGTCAGCAAAGAATTTCAAATACCTTTTTGTGAATTTCTGAACAACTTTAGCATGAACAGACATGACACCCTCATAAAGAACTTCTATCACCTTCCTTCTACCTAATCTCCTGCAGACTGTGGTGCACTGAACTGTGGTGTCTCCCAGCTTGTGACTGAGAATGACAGCAGCAGGAAGACAGAACAGCTTGGCATATCCACCCATGTAACACTCGCCACCCACAGGCCCCTGTGACATTTGCCATCACCCTCCTCTAGGGGCTCCTCTGCCTACAAAGCGTGTGTCTCCAGAGACAGGGCAGAAATTCAATCAAAGACCAACGGTGCATATAAGTCTGCTTCTGGCATGATTGGACGAGCAGACCAAGCCTCCCACAAAAAAAAAAAAAAACATAAACTCACACTCAACAAGATAGATGATGGACAGACAGACAGACAGACAGATGATAGACAGATAGACTGATAAATTGGCAGTCTGATAGATAGATAATAGATGGACAATAGATTGATAGATGATAGACAGATTGATTGATAGATTGACAGATTGATAGATGATAGACGATAGATAGATAGATAGATAGATAGATAGATAGATAGATAGATAGATAGATAGATGTGTAGACTGCACAGCATAGAGAGCAGAGTATATCACTATAACAGGCACCCGTTACTGGCCAACTATATGTTAATACAGTTGTTAATAAGAACGGTATGGGACTCCCTATCCCAGCCCGTGTTTCTGACAATGAATTTTTTTACCATGTGAACCTAAAATAAAGACTACTAATTAAAATAGTAATAATTTGAATGTTTAGAATAATTTGAACCAGGCTGAGACTGGTAGGTCTCCAACCCTAGAGAGGAAGTATGCTTGGGGACACGTGGGTTCTGGTCTGACAGATCATCCAAAACGGGAGTTGGCTGAGTCCTTGCCCTCAGGGGAGACAGAGCTAGGATTAAAGAGCAACCAAGTCAACTCTTTTGAGGAACAAGAAGACCACATAATGGAAAGGTGGCAGAATCTTCCAGCATGGATCTGTTACAAAAACAAAACAAAACAAAAAACAAACCCCACTGACTGGCTAACGCAAGTACGGCCACTCGACCAGACGGACACAGTGACATTAACAGATCAAATATGAAAGGTCCCAGTGCTACTGTTTTCCCAGCTCTCTTCTCTTTGAAACAGCTCAGCCTAGTCTCAACCCCAGCATGTGCTATGAGATGTCATAACAGCCTCTCCCTTTACAGAGAGCACCACTCTGAGGAGTCTGCCAGAGACAGAGAAGCTACCAGATCTCTCCAGAGCCTCCAATTTCTGGTGCAGTGCCCAGCCCACTATATTCTCCCCAATTCTTTCCCCCAAACCGGGTTTGCTTTCTATCCCATGCACTGGCCATCTCCTCACACCCCTCTGGTCTCCTGGCCACACCCTCTCCCCTCTCCAACACACACACAAATGCCGTGTGACGGCCTGCATGTGTCTAGAACTCTCCAGCTGGAATGTACCCATCTCATCGAGTTTTGTGGTCCATCCCCTGTCCTGATGCCCTACAGATGAGTGGACTCGCAGGAATTACAGCTTACAAGGGAAAGTGTCACAAACTCAGTAGGGTCATCCTGCCAGAGCTAATGAGCACTCTTTACTGTGGCCCCAGCTAAAGCTGCTCTTTGTTACCCTGTTCATACCCTTCCCCACAGTTATTTGGTCTGCCAGGAGAGCTCTATCTGGCTCACGTGGTCACTCTCCTCCCAAATATAGTGTGAGCCCCTACAGGGACTTTATTCTTTATTCGGTACTATAGCTCTTAGAACAGGGTCTTGAAAGGGAAGACTCAACTAGCCCCTGACCTAGGCATGGTGGCACTCACTTTTTTAGTCCCAACACCTAGAAAGCTAACACACAAGCATTACTGTGACTTCAAGGACAGCCTTGGTACACAGTGAGCTAGTCCAGCCTAAGCTAGAGTGAGACTCTTCCTTGCCCCACCCCCTGCCCCATAGCCAAACTAAATAAATAAAATCAAATAAATAAAACCCAATAACAACAAGAAAAGCTCCAGTGAATCAGTGAAGGGGAAGTGGAGCCTGGCCCAAGGACACACTTCTGCAGGCCAGTGGCTCTGCTCCAAAGGGAAAGTCCTTCCCGGCCTGCAGATCTGCTCTGTGCACAGCTGAGTGTCCCGCCGAGCTGGACGCCCAATGTGACCTGGGCGGCAGTTCTCGCCTCATTTAGCATGGAACAAAGCAGCATTAAGTGCAGTGGCCAGAGCAGCCCAGATTCCAGAGCACACTCAGAAAATGACCTTCTAGTAACTCCGGGGGGGGGGGGGGGGTGAGGGGTGGGGGGTGGGGGGTGGGGGGGGGGGGAAGGGAGGAAAAAGAGAAAGAGCCCTGCACGTGGTGTCCCACTCCCACTTGTGAGGCCTGTGGTGTTTGTCCTCTGGTGCTGAGGTGCAGGGGTCCTGAAGAGAGATGAGACATACGCTCAAGTTCTTTCAACTACAGTCAAGATGGAGCCTCAGAAGCCAATCCTCCCCAACTCTCCCTTGCACATAGGTATACGTACACACACGTACACATACACGCACATGCGCACAGGCATGCGTGCACCCATTCACGCACAATGACACACACGTACTCCGGGAAAAGTTTCAAATGCGGCTATACGCCACATCTTTATATTTCTAGTCAAAGAAGATTGAAGCACATGTCTTTCTTCTAGCCACCCAAAAATACAAGTATTTGAAGACTGCCTGCTGTGACAGTTACAACTGATCAGTAATAGCACAGTGGGGCCAGTGAGTATGTCAAAGTTGACAGAAGATTCCCTCTTACTCTTCAACATTAGGGTCTGGATGCAAAGTAACAGTGCTGACCTGTCTGTAGGCTAATGCTTATTATGCAATTCTCTAAAAGGGACAGAGGCAGGACAGAGCCATCCAGGGACTGTCTCTTAGTCACCATTAGCAGAAGCTTAGATATGGTAGCTTGCTTATTCTTTATGAGGACTTGACAGGTAAAAGCTGTAAGACAAAACCTGCTCTGGGTTTTTTTCAGCCTTTGACTGGAGCCTCATTGTTGTAATTAATATCCCCAGATCTTGCCACAGAGGCAGGTGTTGGGCAAAGACTAGGGCAGCATCCTGGGCAGGCAGCACCTTCCATCTGCCCACCTGGGACTCGTATTTGGCCCGCAGAGCAGCGAGGAGAGGTTCTAGCCGTGAGGATGAGAAGCACCGATGAAAGCTGCACAGAAATTCAACTGCCTGAGAAAGAGCCAGTCACCAGGCATGTGGCCCTGGACCGGGAAGACCACGAAAGCCACAGGAAGCCAGGTCAAGAGCTTAGGTAGCCTGAAGCGGCATCTGATGCAACCCTTCATCTTCGCAGAGGGGAAAATTGTGACTCAGAGAAGGAACAGAAACATAGCTTGTGAGTGGCAGAATCAGAGAGCAGTGTGGGTTCCCTCCCCTACCCCATACTCCAACAGGAAATAAAAACAATCAAGAAGAATGCGCAGCCCAGTGCCCCATTCAGGCCTGATTCGCTGCATTAGACGCAAATTAAGCTGGATGAGGACTTGTGTGCAGACATTCAAATACTAGTGAGGTCAAAACCAGTGAAAGACTTGGGAGCACTGAGCTATATAGGGAAAGGACAAAGGATCCTTATTTGACTCCATCATAAACCTTGGGGGTGAAGTTAAGATGCTCAGCAATGAATCTCACTTTGACATTCAGAGCCCTGGGCAGAAATTATGTCACATCAACACCCACCACAGGCCTTCCAGATGCTTTGTTTTAATTAAACAGTTGGATTCCCCTGGTCCTCACCAGTTCTAAGTCTGCTGCTAGGCACTCGCTGAGGCAGGCGTTGTAACACACACCTTTAATCTCAGCACTTGGGGATGCAGAGGTAGGCCAATCTTTATGAGTTTGAGGCCAGTCTGGACTACAAATCGAGTCCAGGACACAGCCAGGGCTATAACGCAGAGAAACCCTGCCTGGAATAACCAAAAAATAAAAAATTTAAAAAAAAAAAATAAAGCTCAGCAATGAATATGAAGCCCTAGCACTGAAGGAAAGGAGAGACAATCCCACTATTACAGAAGAATATGAAACAGAAGAAAGTAATTAATGAGGAGAACATTAAGAACATCCTCTTCTGCAAAAAAAAATAATCAAGATATTTTGCTTTGGCAATATCAACATTCTAGTCAACTAAAGTCTAAGTTTTCAAGTTTCTAAGCCTCTATTTTACCCATGGACTAAACCTACTGTGTGTCCTACATGGATGCCAGATCTGTCCTAGGAACAAATTAGACAACACCTGCTGGAAATGGAAGCCAACGGAAGAATGCTTATTTTATACAAGACTGTGGTGTGTTCTCTCTCTCTCTCTCTCTCTCTCTCTCTCTCTCTCTCTCTCTCATCCCTCCCTCTCTCCCTCTCTCTCCTCCATGTGTGTGACAAGAGAGAAAGATAGAAAGAGAATAAATAAGAATTAAAGAGAGCCAAGGCTACACAGAGAAACCCTGTCTCAAAAAAAACCAATCAATCAATAAACAGAATTAACTAATAGGCCGGGCGTGATGGCACAGGCTTTTTATCCCAGCACTCGGGAGACAGGAGGAGGCAGAGGCAGGTGGATCTCTGTGAGCTCCAGACTAGCCTGGTCTACAAACAGAATCCAGACCAACCAAGGCTACACAGAGAAACCCTGTCTCGAAAAAGAAAAAACAAAAACAAGAACAAACATTTATGAAATATACAATGGTAAGGCAATGTTAATTTTTTAATTAGTTAAGAGGGAAGTTTCCTCTTATGCTTTGATCCTATTCATCCTCAACACCCCTCCCCAGATCCCCCCCTCCCCTTCCCTATCTACCCAACTTTGTGTGATTTGTGGAGGGAATGTGTATGTGGAGAGGGGTGCTTTGTTTTTCCCTTTCAAGACCAATTTGTGCTGCCAAACATATCTTGGATATGTGGTCTTCCACTGGAGCATGGCTGAGTTACCAGGAGTTAGCTCTTAGAGAGCACCGACCGCTCTCTTCCTGGCAGCTGACAACTGCCAATCACTCCCTTCTCTATGCTGATATTCGGTCTGGCTTACTTTACCTTACTATGCAAGTGAGACTGTGAGGACACATAATTTGGAGCTTTACAACAATCCGCCTTTGAATTAGCATAGACTAACAAGAGCACAGAACTGAGTGATTCAAAAAATGCCAGAGAAGTGAGCTGAGGGGCGAAGCCAGGAGACCAGACTTCACAGAATCACAGAACCTTGACAGGGAATGGGGTGAAGGATCCAAGCAGATCACCTGTGACCAGACCACACAGACAGCTGACCAATGCCCTGACTCACCAGCCCTCCCCCTCAGAGAGTGGACAAGAATGACACAGCTCACAGGCTGGGCTCAGCTCACCTTGCCTCCTTTCTGAGGTGTTAACAGGAAAAGTTTTCCTACGGTTGGGGATGCAGGATCCACAGTACGTCACAAATAAGCGGGCAGCCTTGGTACTAAATGAACTCCTACGTGTGTGCTGTACCCACTAATAACCAGAAGTAACACCACACAAACAGCAAAGCCTTCTGTATTTTAAGCTCTCCCTAAAGTCTATTATGCATGCAATGCACTAAGTTAAGAATTCAATGCACTTCCTAGGGATCAGAGCAACCACTAATTACATCCTCCATTCATAAGCTAAAATGCACTGATGACCCGGAGAAATGGCCCCACATTGCTGCTGTACCTTGTTGAGCCTCTGAAACTGACTTTCAAAATTTTTCTGGTACTTTCTTCCCCTCATCAGAATGACCTGTCTACCTTTAGCAATAACTATCCCAAACCCTCAAGAAAGTAACCCAGAAACATAAATGGGATTATATTCAATTATCAAGAGGTATTTATGCCAAGAAGGAAAGGTTTGTTCAACATATGAAAATCAATAAATGCAAGATGCCATCTTCATAAACAAAAGAACAAAAGATCATGTGCCACCTTCAAAACACAAAGAAAATGAATTTGACAAAATTCAATATCCTTTCATGATTAAAAAAAAAAAACTCAATAAACTGTAAATAGAAAGGAAATTCCTCAAACTTAATAAAGGGCATTTATGAAAACTCCATGACATATCTAATGCGAAAGATTAAGCTTCTTTCCATTAAGAAAAAAAATGGAAAGGGAAAGATGGACAGATGTGTCAGATATAGTGATGCACACCTGCAGCCCAGGCACTCACTGGCATGGGCAGGCGGGTCATGGGGTGGGGGTCAGCCTGGGCTACAAAGTGATTATGAAACAAGACAAAGATGCCCACACTCATTACTTCTATTTAATACAGGACTGGAGACATGACTCAAGTAAGAACAGAAAGAAAAGAAGTTAAAAGCACCCAGACAAGAAAACAAAAAGTAAATGATCTACACTCACTGGTAGCAAATTTATATGTATAAAACCCTAAGAATCTCCAAAAAAAAGTATTAAACCATTGCGTGGATTCAAAATGAAATTAAGGATATAATTACATCTGCTAAACTACCAAAAAAGGACAAAATATTCAGGGATAACTCTAGTGAGATGTATGCACTGAAAATTATAAAATATAACTGAAAGCATAACTGAAGAAGAAATAAATCAATAGGCAGAAATCCCACACTCATGAGTTAGATTTAAACCGGTAAGATAAGAAACTTTCCAGGTGAGTCTACTGGGTCGGCGTAACCTCTATTAAAATCCTGCTTGTCTTTACCGCAAAATTAGCCAGCCTAATCCTAAAATTCATGTGGAAATGTAAGGAACCTAGAATAAAGAAAACAATCTTGAAAAAAAGACATGGGGGGAGGGGATTCAAAACTTCATTTGACTGCAGCAATCAACACAGTTGTGGCATCTGCACACAGCTTGATAAGCGGATCAATAGAACAAAAGAGTTCAGAAGCAAGTCCTCACAGTCATGGTCAGTTAGGCATATGGGTGTTTGTCTTAGTACCATGCAACCCAGGCTGGATTTAAACTCCTGGTCTTCCTTGTGCTGGCGGTTTTATGTCAACCTGACACTTTAGCTAGAGTCATTGGAGAGGAAGGAGCCACAATTGAGAAAATGTCTCCATAAGGCATTTTCTTAGTGATTGATGTGTGAGGGCTGAGCAGAGGATGGTGAGCAAGCCAGTAGTATGGGGCACTCCTCCATGGCCTCTGCATCAGTTCCTGCCTCCAGGGCCCTGCCTTGTTTGAGTTCCTGTCCTGACTTTCTTCAGTGATAAACAATGATGTGGAAGGTGCAAGTCAGTTTTCCTCCCCAAGTTGCTTTTGGTCATGGCATCTCATCACAGCAATAGTGACCCTAACTAGAACACTCCTGACTCCCACATCCTGCAATTACAGCCTTGTGCCACCACATCAGCTGACTTTTGACAGGAGAGCCACCAGGACAAGTCATCTGTGAAAGAATGGTCTTTTACACGGGTGCTAGGAGCAAGAGAAAAAAGTTCAACGTCTCCTTCAAACCATGTGCAAAAACTAAATCAAAATGTATCATGCATTTAATATAAAATTCTTAGGAGAAAACAGAACCTGAGTGAATGGTTGCCTGGATACATCAACGAACGAAGGACAACAGAAGAAAATAAATTAGCCTTAGCTGAAATGAAAAACACGGCTTCAATAGAATTCATCAAGATACTGGGAAAATGTGGGCCGGCAAGATGGCCCCTCAGGTAACGGTACCTGTTGACAAACCTGATGACCTGAGTTGGATTACCAAGATGCACACAATAAAATGAGAGAATCAACACTCTCATACACAGAGAGAGAGAGAGGGGGGGGGGGGGAGAGAGAGAGAGAGAGAGAGAGAGAGAGAGAGAGAGAGAGAGAGAGAGAGAGATTGAAAATATTTTTGAATAAAGTGGAAAACCAATGGAATAGGACAGAAGTTTTACGTTTGTATTTTTATTCATTTATATTTTGCTGTGTGTGAGAGAGAGAGATGTGTATTCATGTATCCTTGGAAGCCAGAAAGAGGGTGTCAGATCCCCTGGAGCTGGAGTTACAAATGAGCCCAACATAAGTTTGTTTGTTTGTTTTACAAATCACATCTCTTTAAGGACACATATCCAAAATACAATCTTTATGCTGTAACAATAAAAATAATAATAATAAGTATCTCCAAAAAAAAAAGTAAGAAAGAAAAAAGAGAAACGGGATATGAACAGAAACTTCTCTAAGGAGACACAGAGACAGTAAGTGAGGTCACACAATCGGTCATTTGGGAAACACAAATCAAAACCACCGCAGTAGACCAGGCTCCACACGCACACCTGTAACCCCAGCAACTCAGGAAGCTGAGACAGGACCACAAGCTCAAAGGCAGCCTGTGGTCCATGGCAAGTAAAAGGCCAGTGTAAGCTATGTAGAGACACCTGTCTCAAAGCAGCACTGGTACTGTGATGCACTTCACAGAGGCAGTAGAATAAGGCTTCAGAAAACAACCTCCCTCCCTCCCTTCCTCCCTCCCTCCCTCCCTCCTTCCCTCCCTCCCTCCCTCTCTCCTTCCCTCCCTCCCTCCCTCCCTCCTTCCCTCTCTCCTTCCCTCCCTCCCTCTCTCCTTCCCTCCCTCTCTCCCTCCCTCCCTCTTCCTCCTCTTTCCCTCTCTTGCTCCCTCGCTCTCCTCTCCCATTCTCTTCTCTATTCCTGCCTCCCCTCCCCCATCTCTCCTCCTCTCCTCTCCTCCTTCCTCCATTTCTCCCTCTCTTAATCTTCTCTTGATCTCTCCCTCCCTCTCCCTCCTTCCTTGTTTCTCCTGATCTCTCCCCTCTCTCCCTTTCTCCCTTCCTTTCTCTTTCCCACCCTCCTCCCACCTCCTCACTCTTCCTGTCTCCCTCCCTCTCCTTCTCTCTTGTGCTACACACCCACTCTAGAACATACTCTACAGTCAGTGCTCAGTGCTTGGCTAACATCTCTCCCTTTCTCTTAATGCCTGTACTTAAGTCTATATTAAAACCTCTTCTTAATGAACTCCAACTTTTCAAAAGAGAAAAACAGAATTCACAAGGCCGTGGAACTGGAATCCTCATCCACAGCTATGAAGAGGGGTGCAGTCACTTTGGGAAACTGATCCCCAGATGTTAGAGTTAGCACAGGAACCAGCATTTCAACTCCTAGTAAAGATCGAGCAGAAAGGAAGACATAGAGCCACACAAAGACCTGTAAACAAATGATCACATTGCCTTTATTCCAAACAGCCAAGCCACAGAGACGATCCGAGCATCTAACAAACTCAAATTGGGTGGTGTAGAGGGACACAAGGTCCTCGTGCTCACATGGACGCACTAGAGAAACAAGGACTATTAGGCACACGGCCTTGTCTCTTCAGCAGAAGGGAGGCGTATAATAGCTCTCCACTCAGAAAGCTCGGAGTGGATGTTGTTTATAACCTGGGGACCAGTGCTATCTACGGCCAGGCCACACCCAAAGTCCCCAGACTATTATGTTGATCTCAGACTCTTCCTCCCTCCACGATTAGCTTGAGCATTGCTTCTCAGTCATTAGAACCTGTAGTTAGGGGAGAGGTCACATGTACTTCATACAGCTTGGTGACCTCTGCCCTCTCTCACTCAGAGACCACAGACACCAGGTCCTAGACCCTTAAGCTACAGAATCCATCTTCATGGTAGAAATCACGTAGACTTTGCAAAAGAATTTCAATGCAGTCATGCCTTAAGCTTTATCTTACACACGGGATTGAGATCACTGTTACCAGAAATTTTTTTCCCAAAACTGCACTAATACTTAAATGTCTAAAATACACTGCCTAGTGTCACACTCTAGGTGTTTGAACTAGTCCATATAACTAAGTTGTGTTGAACCAGATTTCCTGTCTTGCCTCTCATGGCCCATGTCCCTGCCAGCTGTAGCATTTGCACAGCCCTCCCACATAAGATTGAGTGATGGCTGCATAATTGTGCAACACCACTGAACCCATGGAACTGTATATACTTGAAAGGATAAGTATAATAAGTGAACTATATCTCCATAGAGTTACAACACACATATCCACACACACAGACAACACACCGTGCACACAAACACATATGCATGCATATTCTTGCCCATATAGATCCATATGTGCAAACACATACACACCTGATCTACCCCATTTGGTTTTCTGTGAACTAATATTGGGTTTTGCACGAGCTTCTGAAGAGGACTTTTTCAAGTAAAGACCGAGCCGCCATCCATTCCGGCCACTACCTCCCTTATGTGGCTTTCGGTGATGCCAGCTGTCATCTGGATGTTTGCATTCACGAGATAAATAATTCATGAGAAGCAGAGCTATAACTACACTAAATTTTACTCTTCCAGAAGATGTATTTTCCTCTCCCAAGGACTACGAGCATATTTTTTATACTCATATAAAGCGATCCCATTTCATACGCCTACTCCCTGAAGCGGTAAATGGGACGAAGCTCACAAATGAGATTATTTCTACAGCACACTAAGGAGTCCAGAACAAACTCTGCAGCCACTGTGCCTTTTCTGGGACTGCCTTAGGTGACCCGAAGTGGTTCCACTTCCAGGCCTGCTTCTTGCCAGCACCAACCTTCAAGACAAGAGCATGTCTTTAAAGACACACCGAGAGAAAAATTAAAACATTACACATTTTCCAACTTGTACATGTTAAATATTCAAAGGCAGTGACCAAGGTGGGGGGGTCTGTTTCATACTGTGGCAAGAATTTAAAAGGGGAAGTAGAATTTCTGGGTTAGAAGAGACCTAAAGCAAACATGTTGCCAAGCATTGTGGCACACACAGGTACTCCCAACCCTTGGGAGGTAAAAGTAGGAGGATCACAAGTTCAAAGCCATCTTGGGTGACAAAACAAGACCTTTACTCAAAAAAAATAAAATAAAAATAAAAAATAAAAAATAAAAAGGAAAGCTGGGATATAAAAGGAAGATTGTTACAAGTCTTCGGCTAGCTTGAGCTATCTAGTGAATTCCAGATAGACCAGCCTGGGCTACATTGTGAGACCCTTTCTACATATGCAAGCTAAATAGGGTGTCTGGGGAGTCAATCTTCTCTTTCACCCTTGTCACATCAGCTCTTCACTGTGGCACCCACAGGCTCTCCTCTGTGCAGTGCAGCCCTTCTCATGTGTAAAACACAAACACAGTGTAAGCAGGCTTCGCTCTTCTCAAAAGGCCACCTGCCCTGTCAAAGACGACCACTGCCATCACTTGTGGCGGGCTGAGGTATATATAGGAGGGCAACAGTGCCTGAAAGTAGAAAATTGAGAAGAAATTATATAGGTGGGTGGAGGAAGAAAGCAGGAACGGGGAGCTAAGGAGGGGACACTTGTCCTAGGTTTCCCTTCGTGGCTGTGATAAAACATCCTGACAAAAAGAAACTTAGGGGAGTTGTTTGCTGCTCTGGTTGATGGGCTGAGCTGAAGCAGACTAAGGTCTCAAGCAACAGCCAACTTTATTCAGAGCATCAGCCAATTTATACTCTGAAGGTTAAGGAGAGTTACCCGAATAAAGTATCCAAGCACAAGAGCAAACTGCAGAAGGCAAAAACATGCTTTTCCATCGGGGCATGTGAATAACAGCGGCTGAAGTCAACTCACTCCTATCCGCTACACCCAGGAGGGGCAGGACGACACAGTCCAAGAGCTAGTCTGCGTTCTGAGAAAACTGAGGTCATAACATTCATGCCTTGGTTTCTTGGGAATTTTCTCACAAGCACTCAGAAATCTCCTCACACAATGCCATTCTTGAGCCCTGTTCCAACAGGGAAGAAAGCATAGCATTGGTTCCGTGTAGAGCTTCAAGTTACAGTTCATCTTTTGAGGATGACATGGCAGGAGGAACTCAAGCAGTTAGTGACACCACATCCACAGCCAATACAACCTTGCTGCTCGCTTAATTCTCAGCCCAGAGCCTGCCCATGAAACGGGATAACAGGCAGTGGGCTGGTCCTCCTACATCAATCAACAATCAAGATGATTCCCGCCCCCCCTACAGACACGCCCACAGGCCAGCCTGGCAATTCCTCGCTAAGACTATTCCTTGGGTGGTTCTAGGCTCTATCAAGTTGACACTCAAAACTAACCAGCACAGGGTCAAAGAAGGGTACCTGATAGAAGCACAGCCCTGACTCCTCCCAGTGCCACCTAAACCATGAATGAGCAAGAATTAATGTACTCTAGGCTCATCCTGTCCCTGTGATATTTACTTACTCATTTTCTTTTGCTTTGTTTTGAAAACAGGGTCTCACTCTAGTCCCTAGGCTGGCCTGGAGCTACCTCCATTTGCCTGGACTCCCCCTCCTACCCCAGCCTCCCAAATTATGGGATTACTGACACCAACCACCATCCCCAGTTGATTGACTAGCACTTTGGAGAAACCAAGTATCCTAGAGGCTATTCATTGGTCATCAGGACTTCCAGCACTGCCTAGCAGGTCAGCAGAGAAAGTAGTTAGCGACAGAGGTGCCTGAAATCACAGCCTGCAAGCCACCATCTGTTCTGAGTAAATGACTCCCGCACAGAAAATTACCGAGGCCGAGATGAAAGCCTTCCAGGGAGTTAGCGAGCTATGGCTTTGGAATGGACCGAAGTTTGAGCCTAACGCCTTCTATAAGATGGGGAGAGCATCATCTTGCTCCGAGAGCCACAGTGGAGTCAAACTGTGGCAAGTGGGTGACAGCGCTTGCTCTTCACAGCCTATTTCACCTCCCTGTCTGGGTTAGCTCTTCCTGTTCTCTTTGGTCCCACTCAGCTTAGTCCTGAGTTAACATATGCTTGATTCTTCAGCTAAATAGCTAGACTTGGGTAGCTACTCTGGTGTGCCCTTGTGAGCCACTGTACCCTGAGCATCTGATCCAAAGCCTGGCCCATTCTCCAAAAGAAAGATAGCAGTCAGCAGTCGCTTTTCCTGTTTTTAAGCAAGAACATTTATGATGCTATCTCATTCTTTTACCTGCCTCCAGGCAGTCCCACACCTCCCACGCTGTAAAGACTCCCTCTATTAGCCAACTTCCTACAGTGACCCACCCAGGAGTCCTCATAGCTGAGGACTTAATCATTCTTATTAACATATCCACCGTCACAAAATAGCACATACTTTAACAAGGATTTTTCCAATGGTGCAATCCAAGGAACCTATAGGAAGGAGGAAGTCAGAGCGTCATTCCTCCCTCCAAAAGATGGGAAGAAAAGAATTAAGAAAAGCATAATGAAGTCTAATCAAAAGGAAAAAAGAGCAGCCAGCAAAGGTGAGGGGGACAGTGCACTGTGGAGGCAGATGTCCCTGGCAAGAAAGGAAGACACACAGGGAGGTGGGTCCTAGCCCAGGTCCCTTGTCACTCCAACAAGGCCCAGTGCCGATGGTCAAAGACAAGTGTTTCAATTACAGTGGCCTGACACGGTGACCCAGGGACCCTGCCTCAAAGCTGATGCTCTAAATACCACACTAGACAGAATCGCACCAGAGGGCTAGTGCTTCCAGTCAAGCCCAAAGGAAACTGCATTTCTTCACATTCCAAAAGGCAGAAGGGGCACATCTGTGGTGCCTATTAGCATACCCAAGTGCACGCTGGTCTCCAGGCTTCCTCTTTATCACAAGTACCTGCTGCACAACTCAAAGGCCATGCTAGCATCCAGGCCCTTCCTCCAGCTCTGCTCCCCTCCCAGCAGCTACTCAGTTTCCTTATCACATTGCTATTTTCCCCTTCCTTCCTTCCTCCCTCCCTCCCTCCCTCCCTCTCTCTCCCTCCCCTCTCTCTCTCTCACCTCTCTCTCTCTCTCTCTCTCTCTCTCTCTCTCTCTCTCTCTCCCCCCCCCCCACCCCGTCTTTCTCTCCCTCCCTCTCTCTCATGGCCAAGTCCAGTCTGCCAGCCATGTTCAGTGTATATCTTTCTCTGCTCTGGACACTTCCAAATGCTGTTCTCTCTCTTCCATATCTACAATACAATCCTTCCCCTTAGTCATACCATGGAGCAGTGATGTGGTCAGTTTATAAGCCTTCATGTCTAGCTCAACTACTTTCAGCTGCTTTTAAGCTTGCAAAAGCTGCTATCTCAGTTTCTCATATATGAAATGGAATGCTATGATTTTGAGGCTGGATAGAGGGGAAATTTTAGGGAACATTGGAAGGAGAAAATAGAACTTTTGCTCTAAGGATCTGGCTGAGAGTTAAGAATTTTGACACAGCAGCATATCATGGTGGTGAATGCCTTTAATCCCAGCATGTGTGTGTTCAAGGCCAGTATGATCTCCATATAAGCTCCAGCCCAGCAGACTATACCAGATAGACCCCCAACTAAAAGAAGTTATTATATATTTATACATAAACATATTTGTGCATAAATATAAAAATATATATATAATATATGGAGAGAGAGTGTGTGTGTTTTGACACAGCTGACCAAAGTGACTTAGATAGTTTCTCCCATGATCACCACCCCTTTCTTTTTGAAAGATATTTCAACCAGGAATGTTAAACCACACTGACCTTTATTTTAACCTCATCAACATTCCTTTCTCATCTTTAAATCTCTACTTTTCTAAGTAAATATCACAAACAAGATTTTGAGCCATATATACAATCAAACCATATATCTTGACTTCTTTGTGACCTATAAATAATAAGGATTCCTTTTACTTTTTCATTTGTTTTATTTTTTTAAACTAGCACATTTATCTGTAAGTCTTTCTTATTTGGAAACTGTTTAAATCCTTACAAACCATTTTGTATTCCCATGCACTACAGAAAATTCATTTGGTTAAAGTAAGTATCCTGGCTGGTTTTATGTCAAGTTGGCACAAGCTTAGCATCAGACAGGAAGGAGCTACCATGAGAAATGCCTCCATAATAGGGAGATGTAGGCAAGCCTGTGGAGCATTTTCTTAATTAGTGATTGATATGGGAGGGCCCAGTCCCTTGTAGGTGGTGTCATCCCTAGGCTGACAGTCCTGGGTGCTAGTAAAAAAAAAAAAAAGAAAAGAAAAGAAAACAACTGAGCAAGCCAGTAACCAGCACCCTTCCATGGCCTCTGCATCAGCTCCTGCCTCCAGGTTTCTGCCCTGTTTTGAGTCTTGTCCTGACTTCCTTCAGTGATGAACAGTGACATGGGAGCATAAACCAAATAAAGCCTTTCCTCCCAACTTTTTTTTTTGTAGTCATGATGTTTTATCACAGCAGCAGTCATCCTAAGACAGTAAGTACTCAAATGAGTTCTACTTAATTTTTTAAATCCTTCACACATTGTAACTTCAAAAGCCACCACAATCCAAAATGGACGCTACGGGGACAGTTCTGCACCCATGTTCGTGCTCAGTAGGCATGGCGGCCTGCATGCAGTCCCAGCACTTGGCATATGGAAACAGGACTCCCCAGGGCAGGTTGGCAAGCTAGACTAACCAAATCAAGAGTCAGAAACGTCAGTACTCAGAATGAGAGGTCCTGCCTCAAAGTTTAGGTGGACATCAGTTGAAAAAAGAATCTGAGGCCTAGCCACTAGTCTACACACACACATTTTTAAAAGCTCAAAATATTGTATGCATATATTAAATATCATATATTATATAAAATACAGTGTTTACATATTTTATATCCAAATACTATATATTATATATAAACATGTATATTATAAGCATGTGTATGTATATGTGTGTGTGTGCATATATACACACACACACATATATATATATATATATATATATATATATATATATATATATATATATATAAACAGTTCTCTCCTTTTGAGGAGCAAAGACCTACCTCCTACCTTGCTATGTACTACTATCCTTTCTTGTGCATGTGTTTGTGTGTTTGTGAGCGTGTGTATGGGTGTGTGTGTGTGTATGTGTCTTAATGCCCATGCTCAATTGCATGGTGTGAGTTATCTTTTCTTGTACTAAACAGTATACTGTTCTTTACCCAATAAACTCCAAATTTGCTCTCCTTCACTCATCCTGAAATTCTTTCTGTATCATTAATCGAAACCCTAGCCTCACCCCAGTAGAGGTCTCAGAAATTAACTCCTTCGGCTGCCGGGGCCCACATGTGGAGCTCTGTCCCCTACTGTTCCCAGCAGTGTTTGTATCTGAAATGTCCCATGAAGCTTCCAGAATTTGAGGCTCAGTAGCCAGATGATAGACTTCTGGGAAGTCGTCGGCCCATGAGGGTTCTGGCTTCGTTGATGAATTAATTTGCTGGAATGACTGGGAAGTGGCAGAGACTTATATGAGATCCTGCCAAGGTGGAAGGAATGGGTCACTAGGGACATGCCTTTGAAGGGCATCTCTTGTCCCATGTCCCTCTCTGTTCTCTGGCTGCCAGGAAGTAGACAGTCACCTGGTGCTGTGTCCTGCCATCATCACACACTGGCATACTTCAGGCCCAGAAACAGGCAACAGACCCAAGTCACAATGAACTGAAACAGCCAAAAACACATCTTTCCTCCATTATCTTCCTCAGTTATTTGTCAGAGCAAAAGAACGACGCTAACACAGAAATTACAAGACTATGCTGGAAAGCACTGTAGTCCTACCCTGGTATTCTACTTTCTTTATTAGGGAGTTGAAGGGCACTTTATAATTTTTTTTTACTTTATTTTTAATTTATATATTTATTTTACTTTCCGATCGTAGCACCCTCCCCCTCCCTCCTCTCTTCCTGGTCCGTCCCTCCCACCCTCTTCCCCCTATACCCTCTCCCCTTGTCCTGAGAAAAGGGGAGCCTACCCCAGCACATTAAGTCACATCAGGACTGAGCTCCGACTCAGGCCAAACAAGGAAGCCCAGTTAGGACAAAGTGATTTAAAAAACAAACAAACAAACAAACAAAAAAACAGGCAACAGAGTCCATGTCATACATAGACAGCACCCATTCAATTTACTAGGGGACCCACATGAACACCTAACTGCCCATTGGTTACATATGTATAGGGGACCAAGGTCCAGTCCATGCCTGCTCTTTGGTTGGTGCTTCCGTCTCTGTAAGCCCCCATGGGTCTAGGTCAGTTGACTCTGTTGGTCTCCTTACAGGGTCCATGTCCCCTCCAGGTCCTTCTATCCCTCCCTCCCACTCCTCCACAGGACTCCCTGAGCTCTGCCTAATGCTTGGCCCTGAGTCTAGACATCTGATTTGGTCAACTTCTAGATGGGTCTTCTCAGAGAACTGTAAAGTTAAGCTCCTGTGTTAGGGGCTGGCTCTCTCCCATGGGGTGGGACTCAAGCTGGGCCAGGCATTGGTTGGTCCTTCCCTCAGTCTCTCTCTTTTTTCCTCTGCACTTCCTGTAGATAGGGTAAATTTTGGTTCGAAGGTTTTGTAAGTGGCTTGGTGTTCCCCTCCCACCACTGTAGATCCTGCTGGCTACAAGGTGGCCTCCTCAGCCTCATGTCCCCCGCTGCTAGGAGGCTCAGCTAGGGACATCTTCGTCGCCTACCCTGTCCCAGGTCTCCAGCTTGTCTCAGTGATGTCCTCACCTTTGGTTTCCTTTTTCACTCCAGGCCTTCAAACCTCTCCTCCCCACTCTCCCTGACCATAAACACAGAGATAGCATGGTTTGGAAACGGCAGGACAACCTGGCATGGTTTCAGTAAGAACTGAGCAAAGGAGAAAGACACCACCCCGAACAGAAGAGGCTGCAGACAAGAGCCTTGTTTCAGACACAGAGGAATGTTTTTGGAAATCTAAGGAGAGGTGTGCCAGGCCTGGCTTAAAGACAGCCTCCATGCACACCGTTTGCTTCCCAGGCCAAGACCCCAAGAATCATCAGCAAGGGTCCAGACTTGCATGATGGGTTCAAAACGGAAAAGATAGTTTTGAGGAGAAACCGATCTCTTAACAAGAATTTTTATGGAGGGGTGCAAAAGACTCACGTTCCTTGGAACGGAACCTAACACCATCTTGTTCATGTACCCCAGGAGAAGCCACATCCCATTTTCTCCTCTTCACAGGGAAGTCTCCTCAACAGTCACTCTGTCCTCCCCATTCATGCAAAAACCTCAGAAGGGCGTCTCTGAGGAAACATCCACTGCTCCTTACACGTAATGGACAGCTTGCTGCCATGACGCCAATTCCAGTCACAGAATACCTATTAGTCACTCACAGACAAGGCTTGTCCCTGGGATGGGTGACAGGGGAAAGCTCGCCCTCAGAGACAAACAATAAGGCAAGCCATAAGCTTAGGTTGGCACCCGGTCCAGCACCACACACACACACAAAACATGGGTGCTTTGGCGGTCAGAACCTATGGTACTCAATCACCTCACCCCTGGCGTTAGGAAAGGTTCAGAGAAACATACTGACAAGGAAGGTCAGGCCAAAGTTCAGGCAGGCACAGGAAGCGACTGCGTCAGGGGAAATGCTGCAACTTCTCCAAGCATGGCCCTGAGCCATGGGAAGCCTCGGCTACACGTATGCCTCTCCTGAGCTGGGAAGTTCCTTGGGGCAAGAATGGCTAGGTGCAAGGTCGCAAGAGGAAGCAACTTTAGGCACAGTTAGAATGATCAGTCCAGTTTTCCAGGCCACATCCTGGTTTTAGCATGCAAATCCCCACGTTCAAGGAATCTCCAGTCCTAGATAACGTGCCAGGATAAGGTGTCCTCTCCTCCCTGCCCTGGATGGTGTCAGTAGCAAAGGAGCCAAACACCCCTAACCTACCAGAGACACCACAGGCACTGCTCAGCACACACCTTCCTTGCGCTCTGCAAGGAAATGGGAATAAAGGAAGATTTCAAGAGGGAAATGGCCCTTTAGGGTGACCCAAAGTAGCTGTGCTGTGAACACTTGTTCCCCAAGGTTCTATGTATCAGAAAATCCTCAAAGTTACATGTTGGTGGTAGTTGGAGGTAGGGCCTCTGGGAAGTGGCTGGGTGAGGAGGGCTGGGCCCCCTGTGAATGGATTTGCCATGGATGTGCTGTTGTGGGAGCAGCTTTGGTCTTAAAGCTCTTCTGATTGGCTTGCTCCTTCTCATCATGGGATGCCCACTGTCTCCTTGTAACCCTGCAGGAAGGCCCTTACAGGATGCTGATGAGAAAGATACCCTTGGACTTCCCAACCTCCAGAACCATGAACTAAATAAAACATACTCCTTTATTAATTATCCAGCCTTGGATATTCCTTGCTTAACAACAGACAGCAGACAACATTCCCCAACCTGAGGCCCTGCCTGGCCAGGATTATGGGGACGCCCTCTGAAAACAGGCATTCAGTCACACCAGCTTCTTCACCCCCACCCTCTTGCCAAGGTTAGGTCTGGTATAGGGAGCAAATAAAGAAAATGAAGGATCTAGGACTATAATTATTAATAACCATGTTAATATCAATTCTTACATTTTTATATAAATTCCAAGAACTTTACCCAACCCATCTCTACAAAGTCTTATCCTCTTGGGTCACTGTGCCCACATTTATGAAACCTAACCGAAGGAAAACCACATATCCCTTCACCAGCCTGCCTCGTGGCACAATAAAGGGGCAGACTAAATATAATCACCCAAGACCTTGAGCAAGAACCGCAGTTACTTTCCTCCTTAAAACCCAACTCATGGAAACTATGAGGGATAAAAATGGACTAGGGTAGCTTTGAATTGATAAGGTTTTTGTTCATTTTTATTACAAGTATTTATTCATAAGGAGGTACACAACAGAACACTCACAACAGAAGTGTAGAGGTCAGAGGACAACTTCCAAGAGTCAGGCTCTCTCCTTCCATCACGTGGGTCCCGGGGATCAAACTCGGGTCATCAGGGTGAGTTTTAAAGCAACTGGCTACTAACAAGTATTATATGTTTGTTCACTCAACTACAGTTATTTACCAACTCAACATACTGCATAGTTAAGAGAGAAACAAGGGAGCTGCCCAATACAATCTTTGCCTTGAGTTTACACCCAATACTGACTATGAGGAATGGACAGTGGCTTCAAGGACCATCTCAGCATCCCACCTTACATACTCAGTCTCTCTCACAGATCAGCACGTGCTTACATGCATACCCCAATCCAAGCAGAACTGTTGCTTCTTGCTCTCAGTTAAGGAGGGTGACCTGCCTGTGGATTCACAAATGAATATGCAAGGTGGAGATATACATAAGCAACTATAACATTCTACATCTATGGCAACACCCAGCTGCTTGTGCAGCCGTACACAAGTGGAGACCTCAGTAACCACACAGAAGGAGGCCGAAGTGTTTCACTATCTGGAGAACAGAATTCAGAGCAAGCAAACTAATGCCAGGGCATGAGGACTCCGAGATGGATTGGGATGAAAAGTGAGGACCGTGGAGAAAGCAAAAGTTCCATCGCTTACTTCTTAGGGTCTTGGAGATGCAAGACTACCTCAGTGTTAGAGCAAAAACCATATAGAAAAAAATCACATTGTGCTGATCCTGCCCAGAAACCATGGTGATGGGTGTTAATTCAGACCAGCTGATTGATAGAAAGGCTTCCAGAGGCACAGGCCAACCCAATACACCGCAGGAGGATGGCAACTCAGGAGTGCCGGAGAAGCACAGGAAACAATGCACAAAGTAGAAGGCAACCATTCTGGGGGTAGCAAGACTCACCCAGAATTTTAATGTGCTCATCAGTGTGGCTAGGAAGATGACACTGACCCAGAGGGGACAGATGGATGGAAAATGTAGGGAACTAGCCTTGCTATGGAAGGTTGTGGGGACGCTTTGCCTGTTAATTTCCTCGAGTTGGGATATGTACCCATCACAAAAGTAGAAAGCCCAAGAGCACAGACTCCAAAGCTTAATTCTCACCTTCGTGACTAAACCCAATCTCTGAGAATTAGCTGGCGGGGAGGGAGGTGGAAGGTCAAAGTACCAGGCTGAGCAGAATCTCAGAGTCCAGGAGCAAGCAAGGCCAGGTGCTCTCACTGGGCCACTCATCCCTCTGCAGCAGACCTGGAGCTGCTGGACCCCAGCCTAACTCCTGCTGGCTTCATCATCCACATCTCTTAGCAAAGCAGGGCATGGTTGGAAGGGCAGTCTTAATGCCAGAAGGGCAGAAAAGGGATTTCTCAACAAGCAGATGGAGAGGAAACTTACACACTTCTGCAACTGAGAGGGGACACACGCACGCGCGCGCGCGCGCACAGACACACACACACACACGCACACACACACACACGCATGCATGGAAAGCTGTAGAAAAATGAGCAAGCCCAGGGATCAAGCCACCGTAACTTTACGTTGTCATTTCTAAATGCTGCAGCTACTTCTCTGCTTTTCTATATAATGTAGTAATCAATGAGGTTTAAGCTCTAGGAGAAAAGGACAATGTCTTACATTTTGTTTCTACCCAGGTATGGTGGGTCTACAAAGGACAAACCGGCACGAGGAAGGGGATGGGAGGTCATGATCCAGGTTCGTGCAATAGAATACTTGGTTGGACATATTGGTTCCCGTTACTTTTTTTTTTTCCTGAGATAGGGTTTCTCTGGGTAGCCTTAGCTGTCCTCGGCTGGCTTTGTAGACCAGGCTGGCCTTGAACTCACAGAGATCCACTTGGCGTCTGCTTCCCCGAGTACTGGGATGACAGCTATGCGCCACCACACCAGCTGGCTCATGTTTCTAATCCTAGCACTCAGGAGGCTGGGGCAGAAGGATCTGGAGTTTGGGGCAGGTATGAACTACAAAGGAAAACACTATCTCCAAAAAAAAAATTGAGCCTACGTATATCATTTCCTACACGTATTTAGGAAATCTGCACAGGTCAAAGGCAATGTGGCTCATGAAGTTAATTTACCACGACACCTGTGGTGCTCTCAAAAGGACGTGTGCCTGTTTGCCACTAGTCCTGAAATCAGTTCCCTCTCCTGAGTTTCCAAACATCAGAAGTGCCCAAGACATCCTCTCGCTCCAAGGCAGATCCCCAGATGGCCACAGTAATTGCGTTACAAAGTAAACCTGGGGCAGCCATCCCCCTCCATGGACTCTGCTATTCCCTTAAAAGACTTGAAGATTTCTGCTTCTCAGGGTCCAAAGAAAATGCCAGTTTTGTACCCAGAGCAGGTGTCCCCATATCAAGATGACATCTACAAATCCAGGACATTTGTACCAACTGTTCCTGTCCTCCAGGACTGGAGCTCTTCCAGAACCAGAGATAAATACATCCTCTTATGAATCCAAGAGCCTGTTCCCCTTGCAGTAAAGTTGAAAACCTTTGCAGATTCTCAATACACGCTGTGTCCTTGAGGATCTGGCAGCTTGACGTGACCCGGTCCTTCATGGAGCCAGCAATGACAGCTACAAAGCAGGAGGGGGAAAAAGACACTAGTCTTTTAAGTGCTAATAGTACACAAGAGACAGATACGAGCTTCAACAGTGATAGCGGGCAAGGGTCACAGCTGTGATAAGATGGATCTTTACAAAGGCCAGCACAAGTTCAGATGGACAAGCACCTAATTCACTTGGGCACTGGCCAGAAGTGCTCCGAGAAACATTTCTGAATCCAAAGGATGAGTAGTCGCTCTTGAGGAAGGGGTCCATTCCTGGCAGGTGCGCAGCATACACTGAAACAAAAGCCAGGCCAGCGGGATTCACTGATGAATTTGGATGCTACCAGCCATTGGCCCAGCAGTGAAATGTGGCAGAACAGGCAGGCAGGGCAAGGCAGGAGGGCCTGATATCCTTACTGAAACTATGGGCAGCCAGTTAGGGTTTTGTGCAGCAAACCCTGTGGGAGTTGGGTCTTAGCAATCCAACCCGGGTTGTCAAGTTGTTTTTGCCCACCGAGTCACCTTCTCCAGCCCAGAGCAATAAATGCGGTTGGATCAGACGTAGCTAGCTGCTTCGTGCATGATGGATCAGAGGGCAAAATGAGAGCCACCCCAGTGAGAGGGAAGGAGGCTCTAGACCAGGACGAGACAATCAGGCAGCATGAGGGGACGTCTAGAAAGTCAGAGACCAGCCATGTAGCCACAAGTTAGGGAGAAGAACGCAATATTTCAGGGTTTCTTTACCCTTACAGCAAAAGCTTACCAGCTATTTCCTCAACTCTCTCCTCCTCCTCCCCCACTTACTCCTCTGTGGTCTGGCGTTGAGATAAGCTATTGGTTCCACCTGGGTTTGCTCTGACTCACACCTCAGATCTGTCAGACTTATCACAAATACTGGCTTGAGGACTGCGTCACCTGAGTGCCACATTCTGTAGTCGAATTCCGGTGTCCGTTTGAAATGAAGTTCATTACCTCCCCCCCCCTCCTTTTTTTTTCTTTTTTTTTTTTTTTAAACACAGCTTGGTGAAAATTTATTCCTCTCTTTCCTTCTTCCCCATTTAGCTCACCCCACCATCAAGTTCACAGGGCAAAAGCTCGCTCTGATTCTAGGTTCTCTTTCATGCCAAGCGTGCACTTGGCACCCAGCGAACGCTGATTACTTCTACCAACCACAAAAAATAATAACAATCTATAAATACCTTGGCTGCCTGCAGTTGAGAGGAATTAACCACACTGCAATTAAGGAAAAGCTGCAGAAAACATTTAGTTAGCAGCTACCCAATGTAGACAACAAGATTAAGGCAAGAAGGACCAGCTCCAACATATTTCTTTGGTGACATTTTATAAAGCAGCCCATAAAATACTAAAGCCCGCCCAGTGCCACAGCAGAATGCTACCAGTTATGAGTCACCCAGAAGCTAAAACTGAACAGATTCCTCCATGATGCAGAAGAGAGGAGAAGAAGAAGCATCAACAGTTTCAACTAATGAAGCTAGCTCATATAAAATATCATACTTCAGGCCAGCAAGATGCCTCAGTGGGTAAGGAGACTTGTAATGAAACTTGGTGGCCTGAATTTACTCTCCACAGACCAGAGACAGAACTGAAGTCCTGTAGGCCGTATGCCATGTCAGGAAGGCAGGCATGTGCATGCATACACACACACACACACACACACACACACACACACACACACACATACACACACACTGAGCAAATGTAATAAAATATTTAAATCATACTTTTTAGAAGAGTGGCTCTCAACCTTTTGGGTCATGGCCCCTTTGGAAGGCCCCTAACCTCCAAAAATATTTACACTCTGACCCATAACAGTAGCAAGATTATAGAGTCATGAAGTAGCAACGAAAATGGTTTTCTGGTTGGGGGTCCCCACCACATGAAGGACTGTGTTAAGGGGTTGTAGCATTAAGAAGGTTGAGAACCACTGCTCTAGAACAAATATTAGTTGTAGAAGGTATAAAAATATCTAATGAAGTTTATTATTAAAACCTATAATTATCCCAGCAGTATTATCTAACCCACTATCACAGTCAACAAAAGATACAGACACCTGTAGAATTTAGAACAAGCCTCATTGTACCTGGGGCAGGGCAGCTATTAACCCCTAACTACTTCCCATTACCCGCCCCCCCCCCCCCAGCCTCCATCCCAAGCCATGTGCTTTAATCATTTTTATCTGGGCTGTTTCCCATCCATAATCCCAATGTGCTCACTTATTCTGTTCATATCGGCTGCCACTTCTTTCCATGTGGAACTTCAGAGTTCCTCCTCCTGGCCCAAGTGATTCTTCCCTATATCCCATGTTTCTCTGCTCCCTGCTTCTCCTCTCACCTCTTTCCCAAGATCCTTTTCTCCCCAAAGCCCAGGAACCTTAGCCACACCTACCTGGTTTATGCTTTGCCCAGGTGTAAGCCTCTTATTGGCCAAACAGGGAGGCAAGGTTACACAACATTACTCGGGGTATGTGATAGTTTGCTCATAAGAGACAGCAAGCAGACCTCAGGGAGCAAAATAATTAACAATCAAATACAAAGCACCAGCCCGTGCTGTTACAAATAGTCTCGAATTCAGGCACAATAGAAACCAAAAAAAAGAGATGTGAAATCTACCAATCTTGGTTCTGATCAAGAACGGATAACTAATAATACACACCTAGAAAAAAATTGGGCCCATGGCTGTTACAGAGTGAACTCAAGGGGAGCTGGAACGATGGCTCAGAGGTTAAGAGCACTGTCTGTTCTTCCAGAGGTCCTGAGTTCAATTCCCGGCAACCACCTGGTGGCTCACAGAATGAACTCAAAAGGACCTTAAGCCATAGATTAGATATCAAAGCCAACAGGTAATATTATATTATTACATCCATTACTATCACACTAGACCTCATTGACACGTAGGTTTCAATGACAATCAAAAGCTATCAGAAAGAGAAAGTATAAACTACATAGCTTAAAGAGACTGGCCAGAGCAAACAAGGAACTGAGGATTCAAGGAAGGTGGGGGAGTCCCCAAGAAGGGAGCACAGTTCCAGAAATGGATCTTGTGCTATAACAGCCCCAGAGCCCTAATAACCAAGAACACTGATGGAGTTGAGAGGCCACCCCCAGTGCCATGGGGCTTCAGGACTCAACGCGGAGATGTGGGCTAGGGAGCCCTGCTCTCCACTTCTATGGCATTGGAAGAAGATTTATGTCAGTGACAGAGCCTCAGAAGAGGGTGACCGTCACTTTCCATGTTAACTTTAATGAGCTGAAACTCAACTGAATAATTATGAAGTTATCTTATTGAATAATAACTGTCGCATTCCCGTGAGCTTATCTCAGTGGGTAATTAAAGGCAAGGCTCCCAGGAAATTCCATCACACCGGCCACTCAGGGAGGATTCTGGGTTTTCTTGACTATTCTCTCTTATTAAGGTAATTTTCCCTAAGGTGGAATTACGGTGGCTATAGAAAATGACTTGCATACTGACTCGCTCTGCATCCATCTACCCTATCCTCCCCAGAAGTACCTTGGCCCTCATGAGAGTCCCCTGCCTGGTAAGGTATAACTGATGTGTACTATCTCCTTCCGCAAAGTCTAAGGTGCCACTGCTTTTGGGTAGAAGGAGTAACGCATCTGGCATGGTAGGCACAGTATTTGGCAGAGTCCAGGTCCTGTGGCCTTCACCTTCCAACAACCACTCCTGAAAACTTCCTATAATCCCCCACGGCGGTCAGGTGTTTTCAACCCACCTTCCTATGTAGGCCCAGGCCCACGTGTCTAGGATACACATTTGTGCCATCATGGCTAGACGAAACTTCTCAGCAGCCACTTAAAGGACCTTTTGTTGTGCAATCTCCAGTTTTAAAGTATTTCCCTCCGCATTCTCTCCTTCCATCCAAGCAACACTAGAAGCTTAAAGAGTGAAGAACACAGACATTTCCCCCAGAGTGTCCAGTGAAGTACAGAGGAGAAAGTTGCTTTCCTCTTCTGTTTATCTTAATCATATCCCAAAGAAAGATGCCACCAGACAATACTAGAGTCCACACAATGGACCAAAAGGCCCATGAAAGGCCCATGAAAAGGGCTGTTGCTCTTGTATATGCTGCAAAGAACACTCTGAGACCAGACAAGCTGCCTGGAAGAAGCAGAAGCAGACCAAGCTACCTGGAAGAGGTTTAGACCAACTGAGGCACCCCAGAAAGGACACTCTCCAACCTGGTGAGTGGCCTGCAGCCTTCACAGTGTGCTCCCAGCTTTGTGAGCTGTCACTCAGCCTGGAGTGGGTTCTGGTGATGCAGCTGTCTTGTGAGTCAGTCATTTCTACTCCTGTGAGTAGCCCCTCCCCCATATCTCTGCAAGGAACCCCAGTAAAACTCATTGGTTCACCAACCTGGACTTTGGTAGTGTCCCTACTTTGGTCTGTTGTGGGCCCCCTATCTGGGATGAGCGGATGTGGGGGCTGCATCTCCCCAGGCACAGTTTTGTCACACAACACGCTACAGAGCTAGGACAGTAGACACATGACAAGGAAGCATCCTGCAGGGACACTACACCAGGATCCAGCTGTTTACAACTGCAACCAAAAGCAGTGGGAAGTGGCAATCCTCACCTCCACCCACCTCTGTAGCTGTCACAGTGAAGACTACCATCCCTACTGTGCTCACCTCATGCCTTGTTGGGCCCTGTCAGTTACTGCAGAAGCTTCTATGTGCTTATATATATACTCCTAATTACACACTGTGAGGTCGCAAGACTAAAGAGAATCCGCGAGTCCCTGTATTTGACACCATGGGCAGAACACACGCAACCCCTCAAATGTTTATTCAAACATAAAATATATGTAGGTTGTGGATGCTCGCACGTCCCACTGTATTCACCAACCTCCACCCTAGAAGTCTGAAGAGGAAACCCAGTTGTGAAAGTAAAATAGTAATAATGTAAGAAAACAGGAAAGCAGGGTTTTTTGTTTTTTTGTTTTTGTTTTGTTTTGTTTGTTTTTGCTTCTCATATATTTTAATCCACATCCCGAAATCTTAATTCTTTTTCCTGCAAAAAGATAGGGTTTAGGGGATGGACTAAAATTCTGATTTATTTGTCCTAACTTAGAAAATCTTGATTTGTTTAGTCTAGAGAGAAGCCTAAGGATTCTTGCGCAGACCTCGGATGACTCTGAGATTAGCAGCTCATTTGCCCACTAAATGCCACAGTACAACACTAAGCAAAGTCCTTGCTCTAATGTTACCAGTGTAGCACCTACCTGGGGACATTGACCCCACAGTCAGGTGTGGAGGTGTGACACATGGTAGCTTCCTAGGGTCGTCATTCTTTTCAGTAAAAAAGGAAGCTTCTAGAAAAACTCTCCCCTGCCTTGGCTTATGTCTGGCCCTACAGAGACATTCTAATATCCTTATCTGTTCTTCCTGTTCTTGGGAAGTGGCAGGAACAAGGCTCGCAGAGGCTGCCAGACCAGAATGGCCAAATAGTTACTGCTGGAGAAATGGAGCAGGAAGCTAAAGAGTCCACACCTGTGGTACCAAAGCCGGGACGCAGAGAGATGCTTCTAGATGCAAAGCCTGGAGGCAAGCAAACCTACTACTCCTCTATGTGCTGGGGAGGACTGAGTCCCAATGATATACGCAAATCACACTGCTGCCACTAAGGAGCCTGGAGACCTTGGTCCAGTTCTTTACCTCTTTGTGGCTTTGTTTCCTCATCTGCAGAATGGAGGAAATGCCCCCCTCCTTCCTTGGAGCCCTGTTTTCATCAGAGCCACTGTCAGAATAGGAATTCAATAGACAGAAGCCATTGCTATACTGTGATAAATTGGACCCTCAGAAGGTGAGCCTGGAAGCGCAGGCAGCCGAGGCAGGAAGAACAGGACCACCAACCCCAGCCGAGCATCTCCCTCCAGAAGGCTTATGCTATACAAGGAAGCCAGCCAGTGCTGTTAGGCTCAAGCAATTTATTAATCACATTCATTATTGTGGGAGTTAAGAGAGGCCACCAGCCTTCAGTGACATGCAATTTAGATAGGGAGAATTAATACAATAAATCAAATCACAGATACTCCCAGCAGGATATCTGTGTTCTGTAGAGTCACACGCTCTCTAAACACTGTTCGGGGTTTTCAAAGGGAAAGCGGTTGCACTTGTGCCTGGGAAACACTTGAATCTGTTCATTTTTTCAGCACACACGTGTGGCTATGGAGCCAATACCACACTTACCAAGATGGGAGAAGCTTAATAAAGAGATTTTCCAACCCCAAAGAGCTAGAGGCCCCTCAAAGACTGGCATCAGCATTCTGAGGGTTCAGAAGGGATGCCATGACTTTGTAAGGAGGCTGAGGTCGGACACAACGTCAGAGATGCAGCGTTTGAGCTAAGGGAGAGGGTGTCCAAGTCAGGAAGACATGACAGGCATAAATGCAGGAAAGTATGGTATGAACTCTTTGAGGTGACAAAACTGGCCTGAGCAGTGTAGGAAGCTGAAACTGGAGGCCACTGGGCAACGGTGGGGGAGGGCCGTTAAATGCAGCTGGGTAGCGCAGAGGCGAGCTTTGCTTACTGAAGAGGAAGTCACTTAGAGAAAACGGATGTCATAAGGCATGCGTGACCCATAGGCCAAACAAGAAGACAGACCCTTCCTAGGAGGGCAGATCACAGAGGGTTTACAATTGGCATGTGAGGCCTTCAGTGGCATCATGAAGGAGGCCTGAACACAAGAAATGCAGATGACACAGGAGAGAAAGCATAGCTGAAAGTTCAAAGCCCTTGGCATGAGAATGCTCACAGGGGCTGGGCTACGTAGTCAGCCCCTGGCTGGCGTGGATCAAGACACTGTCTCAGCAAACACTCAGACGGCTGGGGATGCAGCTTAGTTGGCAGAGTGTTTGCAAAGCATGGAAGAAACCTGGGTGAGATCCCTAATTCTGTATAAGATTGGCAATGGTGGGGCACATCTGTAATTCTAACCCTTAAGAGGTGTGGACAGGAGGATCGGGGATTCAAGGGCCATCCTTAGCTACACAGCAAGTTTGAGGCTAGCCTGGGATATATGAGAGCCTGCCTAAATAAATAAGTGAACAAATGAATAAAGGAGCTGGTGAGATTAAGTAAATAAACCAACGAATAAATAAAGGACCCAAGGAGATGGCTCAGTGGTAAAGAGCACTTGTTCTTGTAGAGACCTGGGATTCAGGTCCCAGCGTCTACACAGCAGCTAACAACCTCCCGTAACTCCAGTTCCAGGGAATCCAAATCAGACCACAAGTGATATACATACATATGTGCAGACCAAACACTCACACCATAAATACATAAATCTAAAAATTAATTTAAAAATCCACAAAAATTGGTAAATTCAGATTACAAAAAAAAAAATTCATTTAAGTACCCGTGACTGTGTGTAGACAAAAGGGGAAATCAAGCCAAGGGAAAATGAGACTCCCCAGAGAGCGGGAGAAGGAATCAAAGGACTCATCAGACCCACCCTCGAGTGACTCAACAGCCACCAAAGTGACCGGCAGTAGAGAAGTCCCAGGCTGCAGCAGATCCCTGGAGGTTCGGAAGCATTTCTTCAAACAATAAGAGGCGACAGGGGCCAACCATGGAGCAAAATCTTGCCCCACTTATACAACCCATGTGCTGTCACTTGCTCACAAATTACCCTGCAAACAGCAGACATCTACATATCTGCACTGTGACTAAGGACCAGAGAGGAGGAACACAGACTACAAAGAAAAGGAAGGAAAGCTAACTTCTGTTCAAGGAACACCACAGAGAAGCACGCTGAGAGTACAGACATTTGTACGGGGAGTTTTCATTAAGGGTTGTTGAATAATGACGAATAAAGTTATCAATATTTTAAATGATGCTGAATATTTCATTATGGCATGATGACATTTTTGCAAATGCATATAAGGAATGAAGGCTCCGTGTTCAGAGTTAAACCGTGGGAGGCTACAGATAGCGTTTTCAACTCAATTGAACGAGTATGTCCCCAAGGACAGACAACGTAACTTAATAGGATTAAAAACCCAAGGCTCGTATGGAAATGTCATATATAATAAAGCCTGTAATCCTAATAGGTGGGAAAAACTAATGTTGGAAATACTACTCAGAAAACTAAACTGCAATTTAGAGAAATATAATTTAGATCAGGGAGAGGAGGGGCAGTGACCTGGAGAGATGGCCAGCGATGAAGAGCAGGTACTACAGAGAACCTAGGCTCAGTTCTTAGCCCTCACGTCAGCAGCTCACAGCTACCTGTAATGTCCCCGCCATGACAGACTGAACCCTCGACCTGAGCCAGAATAAGCCTTTGTCAGATGCCATATAATTTTTAAAATTGGTTTATTTGTTTGGGGGAGGGGTTGTGTGTGCATGTGTGGTGGCCACAGGACAACCTGCATGACCTCGTTCTCCCCTCCTGCCCATTTGGGTCCTCGGGAATCAAACTCCGGTCCTCAGGCTTGGCAGCAAGCACCTTTACCCATTAAGCTATCTTGTTAGCCCGTGTTAAAGCAACCAGGAACAAAACTAACAGGTGATGCATCACCACTCGTTTCCTGAGTTGACAATGGTGTTGTAGCATGTGAGAACACACATTCTTGATTCTCGGGAATCTGCCCAAAAGTACTTAGGGACAAAGAGACTCATGTGGGCGACTCACCTTCAAATGGTTCAGGAAGGGGCTGCGGAGATGGCTCAACAGTTAACAGTACTTGTTGCTTTTCTAGAGGGTTCAGTTCCCAGCACCCGCAACGGGGGGGGGGGGTGGACTCACAACTGCATACAACTCTAGATGCAAAAGATCTCATGCCCCCTTCTAAGTTCCACAGGCACCGCACACACATGGTACTCAGGCTCACACACGTACGTATAAAATCAGTTAAATTTTTAAAAAGGTGGCTCAAGAAAAAAAAAAGTGTGTGTGTGTGTGTGTGTGTGTGTGTGTGTGTAAGCAAGAAATTAATCATAGTATCATCATTCTCTGAACATACCCTACCTTGTTTTTTAATTTATTTATGAATATGGCTGCTCTGCCTGCATGTGTGTCTGCACACCGGATCCCATGGGACTACCGCTATAGACAGTAGTGAGCCATTGCCAGGTGGGTGCTGGGAATTGAATGCAAGACCCCTTGAGCCACCTTTCCAGCTCTGTCTTTCCTTGTTGTACAAGGCTTGCTAAGCTGGCTGGCCAGTTGAGTCCCAGGGACCCACCTGTGTTCAGCTCTCCAAGGCTGGGAATGCAAGCATGCCTAGCCTCCTTACACACATGAAGCACAGGCCCACATGCTTGTACAGCAAGTACTTCACCAACTAAGCTCTATCCCCAGCTCAGCATGGGTCTCTTTTCAGAATCTGTCTTAGATAGGGGTTTCTATAGCTGTGATAAAACTCCATGACCAAAGCAGCTTGGGGGAGGAGAGGGTCTGTTTCACCCTCCACCTCCAGGAAACAATCTATCATTGAGGGAAGGCAGGCAGGAAACTTGCAGTAGGCGCTAGAGCCCATCAAGGAGTGCTACTTACTGGCTTCTTCCCCATGGCCTGCTTGCTGCGCCTACTTTCTTATAGGACCTAGACCCATCATCCCACAAGTAGCTCTGCCCACAGTGAGCTTGACCCTCTCACATAAATCATCAATCAAGAAAATACCCTACGAGCTTGCCCACCGACCAATCTGGTGGGAGCATTTTCCCAACTGAGCCTCCCTCTTGCAAAAGGGCTCGATCTCGCCTGTGTCAAGAAGACATAAAACTAGCCAGCACAGGATCCATATCCAAGAGAAACAAACCCTGGGGGAAGGCCCAGAGGCGTCGACACCCTCCCTGGGGGAGCAGCAGACTGCTGAGAAAGGAAGGCAGGAGGAGCCGGGGTTAGATACGGAGACAACACTGGGGAAACTACACACTGGTGTATCAAGAACATGTTTAAAAGTGGAGGAGAAAACTTAGAACAATCCTCTGCCTCGTTCCTGGGCCAGACTGCCAGTTTTGTCCTTTTTTCCTACCTGCCAGTCAGCCAAATAACTGCACAGGATCTCCATCCGCCGAATGACTCTTCACCTAAAGACTAATTCCTAGGTTGTGAACACTGAAAGCCCTATTTCCGCTCCCCATCATCACGTTGCCAAAGCCGTATGAACGTAAACACATGTTTTAAATACAAAGCAACTGGCCATGTTTTAGGTTCTCAGATGACAGCATGATTTGACCAAAGGGTAGGGAAGGTTGATTGAATGAAGCGCCTTGATTCGTGTACCTTATAGGCACGTACTCACCCACACAGCCCAGACGCACGCATAGTCAACAACCTAAAACCCAACAGCTTTCTTATGAGGTTCACTGCCGCCAGCAGCGAAGACACCCCCGCCACTCACATCAGATCTTATTTTTCACTTGGGCCGTGTACAGACTGTTGCCAACCTATGCTGCCTCCTCCTCACCATCCGTTTCCGTCACGGTGAGCCAACGATCCTTGATATGCCTCACACTTTGTGTCCCCAGAAGACTGTTCCAGGCAACCCCTAGGGTCCCTGAAAGTCCTCCTTTTTCGTTGGGAATCCCTGTTTTTGCCCTCGGTGCCTTAAGAAACAAGACTGAGGCCCCAAGCTTGGAAGCCATGTGCTATGGGATTCAAGAAGGTAGAAATGCATTGAAAATTGAGGCGACAATCACAACCGTTTTCATAGAGGGAAAAAGAATCCACCGGGATAGGTCTCTACTACTTCTTTGAAACTGAGCCCTCTTTGTGTTGGCAACTGTTAAACAAACCTTTAAAAACAAAAACAAAAAGAGCAGCGACAACACAAGTCTTTTGCTTACATTTTGCCATTTGCTGTTTTTGTTATGTTTTGTTTGTGGCTTTTGTAGGATGTGGAATAAACTGAGTGGAGGTTTCCCTTTTCTCAAGACAGAAACTGAAAGCCGAGACACCCAGTGTAGTCCTCAGGGAAGCACAGGCACCCGGGCTCGACGCCGGCACAGTTATGGCAACTGAAGACTTCCCAGCTCATCAGGTTTCACATTGGCTTTTGTCCGTAAAGCCAGGGAAGTGAAGCCCTTCTTGGAGTGTCTCCACAGGCTCTCCAGGCTGGCTGGGCTCTCCCTCAGGCTACCAGAATAATTCCTGCCAGAAGTCCCAAAGTAGCCCCTCTTTGGTTGTTATAGCAATAGAGTGCTTTCATTTCTAGATCTTTCTTTAAAAGGAAAATACCTGGGCTAGGTGAGATGCTTCAGCAGGTAAGGGCTCTTGCCACCAGGCCTGAAGACCCAACTGATGCCTGGAATCCACATGGTAGAAACAGAGGAGCAACTCCCTCAAGTTTCCCTCCCTGCCCCCCCCCTTTCTCTCCTCTCCTCTCCTCTCTCTCTCTCTCTCCCCTCTCTCTCTCTCTAACACACACACACACACAAAATGGCACACATATTAAATAAATTTTTTTCAAGAAAAAAAACCTGGTATCTCTACCTCCCCCAAAACGTCAGAAATGATGGCAAATTATAAGACTACCCATATCATCAAGATGAGTGACCCCCACTCCAGAGTTCTAGACATCACTATGAATCTTCCTATAGGAGTCATTGGCTTCCTGAAATGATATGCTAAATTCTGTTTAGGAGCAGTTTTCTAAGAAAGGCTGTGCTACCTAGTTTTATGTCAACTTGACGCAAACTATAGACATCTGAGAGGAGGGAACCTCAATTAAGAAAATGCCTCCACATGATCAGGGTGCAGCAGGCAAGCCTGTAGGGCATTCTCTTAATTTGTGATTGATAAGAGGAGGGTGCAGCCCACTGTGGGTGATGTCATCCCTGGGCTGTGTGCTCCTGGGTTCTGTAAGAAGGCAGGCTGAGCAAGCCATGGGGAGCAAGCCAGTAAGCAGCACCCCTCCGTGGCCTCTGCATCAGCTCCTGCCTCCAGGTTCCTGCTCTGCTTGAGTTCCTGTCCTGACTTCCTTCCGCCATGGATTACAAAGTAAACCCTTTCCTCCTCAACTTGATTCTGGTCATAGTCATAGCAATAGTGACTCTAAGACAGAGGCCAATGCTGCAAGACTCACAGGAACTCAGAACCTTCCCACAGGACACGTACAACCTCTACCACAACCTCTGCACAGCCCCAGTCACATACAGGGCCATAACAGATGCAAGCAGATTTTAAAATATGAATGATTACGGGGTCAGATCAGAGTACAGTGGGATGTGTAAAAAGCCCTCCCAAATACTGGTTAATCATCCAGACAATCTGTGGGGCAGTGTTTTTGGTTTCAAGAGCTGATTGTGGCATCAACAAGACAACCCACTTTGTAAGCATGTGGGACCGAGGAGACGTCTCACAATCTCTTCATCTGCACCGTCTCATGACACTGTGAAGGAAGACAACGCAAGACGCCCTGCGCGGAGACGCTACGGGAAGCTGTCCTGACTGATGCATAGTAGGAAGGTGGAAACAAAGGACGGATATGTGGGCCTGTCCATCAGATGGCCAGCAGCCACAAAGGGTCCTTAAGGCTCCCAGGAGACAATGGAAGCCCCCTGTGCCCTGATGCATGTCTCCCGTCCTCCCACCGCCCGACTCTCACACACACACACACACACACAAACACTCACACTTTCCTGCTCAGAGCCTTCCTGGAAAAGCTGGAAGGATAGCTGGCCCCTCCACAGGAAGAACTAAAGGGCATCCTAGCTGCAGCCTGGCAGGGCACCAGCCCTCTTTATTATGGCACGCACAATGACACATTCCTTCGGCACTGGCCTCAGCGGTATATCTAAAATGCGAAGAGAAAGGAGGCCAGCCATCCAGGCTGAGGGGCAGCTGAGGAGATCTCCCTGTCAGGGCGTATTACCTGACCCCTGGTTTTTAGGCCCCTCTGCTTTCCCCTCAGCAGGATAACAGCTGAGGGTGGCTCAGTTTGTGCTTCCTGTCTAGAGAAAGAAAAAAAGTATGGTAACTTCTCTACCGGGAAAGGAGAGAGTGTGCTAACGTGTCAGGCACAAGCTGTAATCCATTAAGCAGCACCAAGTAAATCCACACACAAATCTAGGTGTAGCTGCCGGCATTAATCTGTTGACGACAGGACCGGCGGAAGGAAACCCACGCTATCTGGAGAGACGGCCACTATGAACAGAACAGAGCACATGAAATGAGCTCCTGTCCCCAGGAAACTGAAGCCAGCCTTTTCTGATTATTAAGCCCAAGAAAACATCTTAATGCTGTCCACGGGGACACCTTTAGCTCCCTTCTTAGTCCCTGGTGCTTTGAGAGACGCATACATGCGCAAGAAGCACCACTAGACCTTAAGCAACTTAAATGAAATGTGTTTAGCTCAGATTCAGACGATGGAGCAGAGGCTGCCTCTTTGCCAAAGCTGATGAAATGCACGCTCCCCTAGCCCCAAGAAGAGCACAGATCCATATAGGAACATCAAAGAAAACCGAACTGAAAGCTCTCCCAGAAGACTACATCCATGAAAGAAGTTTTGGGAAAAAAGTGAAGCCTCCCCCGCATAGAACTTGTAAGACACAACCGCCCTGAATCTGCACAGAAGTTGGAGTTGTACCCATCTTCTGCATTTGCTATGGCACACAAAACTATTTCAGGAGGGAGAGCTCTCACCTCCACAGATGTCCGTCATTAGGACTGATCCCAAGGTCATGCACTAGGACTCTGGCATATCAAGCTCCCAACTCATACAAGATCCTTCTGAGCATCCTTGGGCAAAAAGGCCGTGTTGAGTGTAGTAAATGTCTTGAGTATAATGGGTCTCAAAAGGACAAGAGCCTGAGGGAGGATAGGGCCACCCTCTGCAGAATGAGGCACGCAAGACTCTCCACCCGGTGGATGAGATTCGCTGTCCCAGAAATGTACCGGAAGCATCCTGTTCTGAAACTCTCGGCAGAGCTTATGAGAGGATCTGCTACCTCGGGGCATCAGGGAGCAGCGAACTTAAGATGTGAGATGAACAGTCCACAGAGCGGCATTTACAAAGGAAGCCGGTCAGGCCGTGGCCTGGCAATTGAGACCAGAACCCACGCTTCCAAGGTCACAGGCTCGGCCTGCCCAAGGCTGGTCGAAGCCCTTAAAGAAGACATTTCCGGACATGGAGTGTGTTATCTAGCAACAGCAGGTGGAAAGGCCTTCTGGTGGAGACCAATTCCAACTTACTGTTCCTTCAGTCAGTCGTCTGCCGCACGGAGATGACTCAGAGAGAGGCACCCTGTGCAGGGACAGGAAATTCTCAGAACTGAAAAAACTGCACATTTTTTCATTATTATTCAATGAGCCCACAATCTTGGCAACAAGTTGATTTTGCTGTGGTTGTCTTGTCGTTTGATTTTTTTAATTTTATGTGTATGAGCCTTTTGCCTGTATGTATGTCAGAGTACCACACACATGACTGATGCCAGCAGAGGCCAGAAGAGGGCATCAGATGCCCTGGAACTGGAGATATAGATGGCCGTGAGCCACCATGTGGGTGCTGGGAACCAAATCTGGGTCCCCTGCAAGAGCAATGCGTGCTTTTTAACAGCTGCGCCATCCCTCCATAACCCACAACATGGTTTCCTTTAAGTCAATTCTTCAGAGATTGGCCTCACTCTGGAAGAAAAAAACTAACTTTATAATTCACTCTCTTCTTATACCCAGCAGGTGGAAAGGCCACCCCCACTTCCCAGCCAAACCCCATGGTTTAGACCTAAGTTCCTCTACCAACATCCAAACTGTCCGCAGCTTCTCCCTGAAGTGTTTCTCAATCTGAGTATCAGGCTTATTTGGAAGATCTTGGTAAAATGCACACTTGACTCAATGGGCCTGTGTTTCTGACAAGTGACACTTCACGCAGGTCTACAAAGCAGCACTCTTAAAGTAAAGCTCTAATTACCTCAAGTGACATTTCCAAATAATTCACCTTCCTAGGACACCCTCCCTGCTTCATAAACATGTGTTATGGCTCCCAAAGTGGATACCTCAAAATCCAAATCTCTCATATCCATGTGTCCTTCCTTAAAACATTGCAACTGAGGTTCCGAGGGCTGAAGCCATTCACCCCACATCTTGCAGCCACAAAACATTTACACTCAGAAAGGAGCTACCGAATTTGGAATCACATTAAACTACTTTGATTTCTTCAATGCACTTAACTCTATCTGAAATTACTTTATTCATTTTACTCATTTTATTTATATTGTTATACTTAGTGCTCTTCCTCTCCTTCTACCCATACCTCTAACACTGAGGCTACCTTGTCATTCCCAGAACTAACAAGAAAAAAGTCTGTCTGTTTCACTGTTGCATCTCTAGATGCACCATGGACTGATGTCCAGCTCATAGGAGGCACTAGAAGGCAGCTGTGAAATGAAAAGAGTAAATGCAAACAAACGAAATGCATTGCTGCTTCCTCTATAAAATGATAAACCAAGAATTGGACCATTCTGGGAGCTGGTGTTAAGTCGTAAGGATCAGCCGCTGGTTTCTGAGAAGCTACTCAGAACACTACAACCCAGGCACGGATTAGCAGGGGTTACAGGGGCAGAAGATGACAACCCATCTGTTATGGTCTGGAAGCAAAGTGTCCCCAAGGGTCATGCATTTGAGGAGCTAGACTTTGTCGTGGGTGGTGGTTGTCTTGGGAGCTACGGTATCTTTAGGAGAGCTGGAAGAAGTGAGTTGATGTAGGGGAAGGCTCTGAGGTTTATAGCTGGGTCCCCTTTCATGTCCTGTCTCTGCCTCTATCACACGGAGATATGAGGAGACGAGGGGTCCCAGCCACATTCTCCTGCCACAGTGGAGCCACCCGTAGCCATGCCTGCTCTGATGGATTCTATCTCCTCAAACTGTGACCAAAATAAATTCTTCCTTTCCTGATTTGCTTCTTGCCCAATATTGGGCCACAGCAACAAGACAATTAACTAATGCATCACCTTGTCAAGACCTTCCATCTACTCTAGGGACAAGGGTTCAGATATACAAGACAATTTAAGCATACTTAAGAAATAGAACTAAGAAATAAGCAGGATGAATTAGATAAAGTTTCAAACAAACAATGCCCTGCATGGGTGGAACCAGGGGAGATCAGCAAGACTGTCTTCCCAGGAGAGCCGCTCAAGGAGGGGTTGAAAGTCTACACGAACGCACCCAAGTCCCAAGATTAACACAGGGTATGAGGGTGTCTTGTGTCAAGGTGCAGCCCTGTCAATCAGGCAAACAATCAACAGTCTAGTCATTTCTGTGGGTGAAGATACTTACACATGGGATCCAGAGCCCTAGTCAATGGGTGTAGAGAGAGCTTCTCCCTGGTGATCTGGATGAGCCTGATTTGGTCAGAAGACTTGCACAGCAGATTGGGGACCCCTCCCCCGAAGGAACTCCTCCTACAGACAGCCGCTTGCCTTCCTGTCCCGTGTTCCTGCATGATGCGCTGTCCGGAGCCTTGTCTAACAACTCCCACGATTGCATAAGCCAGCTCTCCCCTGTACGTCCCTCCATACACATTGCCCACGGATCCATTTCTCTAGTTGAAGCCTGACTGATAGCACCAGCTAAGCAGGATGACCTTGTCCTGCTGAAGAATAGCCCAGCCTCTCCCATCATCTGCACCCAGAGTGAAAGCCACCGCAACCCTTCCCATTTAAACTTTGTGTGTGCCACCTTAAACCAGTATTCTAGAATAGTAAACAAAACCATATTTACTACCCCATCACTTGCAACCAGGGGCAAGTAGGTATTCTATTGTTGCTGCCCTGCTTCCTAAGAGGATAAGACACATAGGTAGAAGAAGACACCCTTCCAGACAGTCTAAGTCTCACACTGTACCACATCCCACCGACAGGACTGCACTGAGCACCCAGACTCATTTCTGCACTTGATATGTGGATGTCCTGCCAACTGAGTCATGCTTGGCCATCTGCCAGTCCTTCTCCTTCAGAAGCAACTGTGCTCACTACAGGAACCAAGATCACCCACCACAGGCCTGCTGCCAGCCCCAAATGTCACCTCCCCCAAAGGCCTTCAGGAAGAGACGAATATGTGTGCTCTCATCCTTGATTCTGGGCACTCAGGATCTTGTCAACTTGCTTCTTTCAGTGGCCTCTGTGCCAACCCAACATGTCCATGCAAAAGATAGAGAACAGAGCAAGCTAACACAGTCCTGAGCACTGAGAACAACTTGGTAGAACTTTCTGGATGCTTCACCCTCTGGAGTCCTACATCGTTTCAATGGAGTATAACAACTCAATCCATAGTTTTCTAAGGACACAAACAATGTAGGCAAAAGGTGGAAGAAGAGACCATCCTCACTGTCAATTTGAACAGATTTGGAATCACCTAGGAGACACCCTTCTGGGCTTATCTTTGGGGATGTTTCCAAGAAGGTTTAACTGAGGAAGGAAAGCTATCCTGAATGTGGGTGGCATCCTTGAGTAAGTAGAAAACAGGGAGGCGAGGAATGAGCTGTGTACCAGCATTCATCTCTCCTTGCTTTACAATTAGAGACGCAAAGTGACCAGATGACTGACACCCGTGCCACCACCGTGATGGACATGCCTTCAAACGCAAGCCAAAATAAATCCTGAAGTTTTTTTCGGGTGCTTTGTCAAAGCACTGGGGAACGTAACTAATACAGAGGACTACTGGTCTACCCCAAGCTGTTTAGAACACTGATGCACGCATTCTATGGTATAAGTACACCTGTGCTTAGGGCAAGTGATTTGACTTAAAAGGCAAAAGAAAGAGGTAAAACTTAGTATTCCTTTCTCATTATGTGACAGCTTTAGCACACGACTGACAAAACAATAGTCTTTAGGGAGTCTATCTTTTAAACATGCATCTATATCAGAATGTCTTAGATCGCAAGTTCCAAGGAAAGAAAGCCTGTCTAGAAGTCTATATGTATCACTGATGCTAAAAGCCGAAGCAAAAACAAAACAAAACAAAACAAAAAAAACCTTGAAATAGGGATGGCCCTTCTGGGAGCTACTGTTCTGAACTCCCCAACATGCTTACACATACATCAACTAGAGACCAAGAGACTGAAAGAAGTGGCCTAGACTATGCAGTCAAACCCAGGGACAAATTCTCATGCGCCTTTCACCAGAAGCTCCTGAGATGGGTACCCAAGCCTTCCCTCTGAGGTTTCTGCTGGTACCCAGGCACTGTATGGTACCTCTGCTGGCCACACAAAGAAGTTCTGAAGTACCACCGCACATCTTTGGAGACGACCACTAGGGTTCCCAACTGCCAGAGCAGCAGGCAAGCTCCTTAAGGCTCTAAGAAGGGCAGTTTCTGACCACCAGCTAAGTGGAAAAGCTAGAGCCACCTTAAACAAGGCACCACAATAAATAATAGAGACAACAGAATTATTCAGGACCCCTTAGCTGCAGGACAGTGAGTAGAGTCAGGCCGTGAGGAGATACCACCATGGACTGCCAAGGCAAAGAGGGCATCATTTGGGATCTTCCTTGAATCTTTGCTACCACTCATGTCACACTGCCTACAGACTGATGCCTGGCCTATAAGGCTTCTAGGCCTGTAGGATGGATGACTTCAGAGATCAACTGGTCCAAGTTCTCCTCCAAGTCCAGTCAGGCTCGACTCATCCTGATGAGGAAGAGGGCAACTTCTCAACAACCATGAGGGAATGCAGCGGCATCCAAAAATTCTGTGTCCATTTCATCCAGGAACCTTGACCTCCTACTTGGCAGGCATCAGCCTCTCTGTACCTCATCCATCAGGAAAGCCTCTGGCTGCAACAACTTTCTGGCAACCAAATCACTCTGTTGACATTGCTCTCACTTGACATCATTTAAGACCCAGTTCCCACTGCAAGACCTCTTCCCACTTCGGCCCTCTGAACAGAACATTCAAGTCCTGATTAACTTAAAGAAAACCTGACTGAGCCAGAAACAGCAGCCCCAGTCATATACCTTACATATTTTGTGTTATTTGGCTCCATTTTCTTTCCTTCAAACCACTTATCCTTGCCTAAATATATTTTTATTTATATATTTATAATAACTATACTATATATATATATTATTTTCTATCAGCTTCTAACTTGTTTTAGGACAAAAGACTATCTGGTACCTGGCATTCAGGAGACAGATGCTCAATAGAAGCTATTTGAATGGACATCTGTGAGTAATTTCATGGCTGTAGCTCAGGCTTTGGCATCAGATACACTTTGGTTCAAATCCTGGCTCTGATGTTCATTAGTACCATGACTTGGGCAAGTATTTCATTTTACCTAAAGTCACAAAGATAATACAAGGCTAGCCTCCATCTTAACGGTCCTCTTGAATGCTAGGATTACAGATGTGTGCACCACATCCAGCTACTTACTGTATTTTTAATATGTATACCACAAAATTTTAAAAAGAATCAAACCTTATTATTTTTACATACTAGGGTTAGGGTTAAGGACTCAGGTATCCCTGGAGCACAGTTATGTTCTGAATGGATATTAATAACAACTGCTATTCATTTGGCCATGGCAATAATTGTGATGGCCTCTGCCATCAAATGGTCAGTACTGGTGTCACCTAGGATTACCAACTTCTGCTAAAGGAAGGAAGCAGTATGACAAGGCAGAGATAGCAAGGAGTTTATTGTCAGGTGACAATGATGGCTGGTGTCTCAAACATGACAAGCCAACCCCTGACTGGACACAGGTATGTGCAGGAGGAAAGCATGAGACAGTACATTTATGTGAAAGGCTTCCTAAATGCCAGAGCACTGAATTTACTATGAGAACTTCCCTAGTCTATTGGTTAATATTCTTTGGGTCCCAAGGACTCGCTCACTTCCTTGAACATGTCCAAAGCTCTCTAGCCACCATGTCTAGTAGGACAAGCCAATAATCCCAGCCAATCAGGAGGCTGATCTAGAAGATCACAATTTTGAGGCCCACTCAGGGATACACAGTGAATTCAAGGATAGTCTAGGCAACTTAGAAAGAACTTATCTTAAAATAAAAACATAAAATGGGTCCGAGATATAACTCAGTGGCAGAACGTGGGAAGGCCTGAGTTCAATCCTTTACGCTAAAAAAAAAATAAAAAATAAAATAAAGAGCCGTAGGCGTGAGAGTAGGGAGGCTAGGGGCTAGCTGGTGAATGTGTGCCCAGACAGGCAGTGGGCCATAAATGACTTAGTGCACAACTCTAAATAGCATGCAAAGTCCAGGCATCCCTCCCTACACAGTACAACATACAGAATTTGATGAATGCAAAGCAACAGGGTGCAGGGCAGTGGTAGGACCCAGGGTTAAATCCCAGCTGTTGCGACGCCATAGCCCCTCAACAGACCCGGAAACTCAAGGATGGAGAAACAACCCAGAGACCACACAGTATCTAGTTGACTGCAGGGAACAACAGAAGACAAAACAGCAGGGAGGAGAAATGAAAATCCGCAGTGAGTCCTCTAATGAAAGGCCTCCTGAGGAAGCAAGCTTGGGCTGCCTCCCTCAGCATGCGCTGACCGCCCGGTGAGCACTGAACCAGTAAACCCAAGCAGGAACAAATCCAAGCCACCCACGTGTGCTCTGTCCCCTTCAGGAACTTGTCTCCAATGCACAGGGACAACACAAAAATGAAGTTCCCTACCATTTACATGGAACTTTTCAGATAGTCCCCGTGTGAGCCGGGTCTTTGCCAGGTGTTCCATTTTCATTTCACGTTTCACCACACATAACTTTAAACATGCGCAGAAGTAGAGGGAAACGCAGGAAATGGTCCCCAGTGGTGACCCAGTTTCAGTCACCACCAACCCACAGCCACTTATTTTAGTTTTGTCCATCCTGCTCCCTAACTCATTACCTTACAGAAAATCCCAGCTACAAATTATTTCAAAAGTAAGTAATTCAAAATAAACACGATAAAGATCGTGAGCGTATGTGCGCACATACACCTGTGAATGCAGACACACCAACATGTGTGCGTCCGTGCATGTGTGCATGCGAGTACATGTGTGTGTGTGTGTGTGCGCGCGCGCACGCGCATGCGTGCGTGCATGCGTGCGTGTAGGCCAGAGTACAGTGTTCTATGGATGTTTTCCGCCCATTTGGCCCCCCAGAGATCACCTTACTCCACCTCTCCAGTGTTGAGATTACAGGTGTGAGTCACCACACCTGGCTTTTTATGTGGATTTTTGGGACCAAGTCATTCTTACACACCAAATGCTTTACCAAGAGAGCTATCCCCCAGCCCATGGCCTTCCCTTACACAGTCTCATTACTGCTATCCAAGATTTTTACTATCAATCACTGCCCAAGTTTCTCCTCACGCCCTCAAAAAGCATCGTTATATATTTCATTATAATTAATATGCAAACGAAGTCCAAAGTACCACTGCTTAATTCATCTATTTTTAATCCTCAGGCTCATCTTGAATTTTCTTCTCTACCATTTACTTTAGGCAATCATTAGGAAACACAGATCATTCCCCATGGGTTTTCTATAAGCCAAGTTCTGCTGACTGTGTTCCTTCGGCCGCACTGAGCACGCCCTCTGCTCCTTGTAGATCTTTTAAACAGTGTGCTGGCCAGGCGTGGCGGCATGCGCCTGCAACCCCAGCACTTGGACTAGAGGCAGAAGTACCAGGTGTCTAAGGACAGCCCTGGCTCCACAGAAAGCACAAGGACAGCCTGAGCTATATGAGACTGGCTCAATAAACAAATGTCAAAACTTCAGTCTGGAGGTTTGGGTAGATGAAGCCATTTGTGAGCCAAGATAAAGCCAAAGACAGAGGAAAATGACTCGGTGGGGAAAGGTACTTGCTGCCAAGATTGATGGCCTGAGGTTAATCCCAGGGCTGCATTTGATGGAAGAAGAGAACTGGCTTTCACAAGTTTCCCTCTGACCTCTAGAGACATACACACACATACATACATATATACATACATACATATATATATACATACATACACACACACACATACACACACACACATACACATATTAATTTTTTTTTAATCCAGAGACACACAAAGCCTGGTTAGCTTCTCCCTGCACTACCAATGTCCCCAAAACCCTGCCTAGATCCATGGATGTATTACAGAGATTAAAAACCATGGCAATCCCGTTGCCACCCCGCTCCTCCTCCTACCTATCCCTACCTCCCACAGCACTTAAGGGAGTTATGTTTATTTATTTATTTCCCAGTTGTCAAAGTAATGAGTTTAATGTCTATGCATCCAACGAAATGACTGACCTTTTTTGGGGGGCGGGGATTGGAATGGGGTTATCCTTCAATTCACTACCATGCTACTTTTTAAGGATGTCCAAACTGTCCCCATTTGGCCAGCAGAAACCTCTCCGGGTTGGTTTGGAAGCCTTCTTCGCACGACCCTGGAAGTCCTTGGTGGATTCCCTGCTTGCTAGTGTGTCAAGAAGCTCCAGGCACATCCTACCTCCTGTACCAGAACAGAAAGCCACTTCTCCAAAGAGCCCTGACTGCTTCTCTTGGGAAATTGTCCTTGTCAATCACAACCTGGCCCAAAGGAAGGCTTCCTGCTCCAGGGTAGGTCATTTGGAACCTGCCTGTCAGAACTTGAGCACTTTAAAAAAAATAAGAATAATAATGAAATATTTCACAAACTCCTACCATGAGCCATCGAACTCAGGGCTGTGAGACTTCCGTCACCTCAGTGTCCTTATGTCCGCATTTCCTTCCTCCTGGCAGTATAATTAGCTGTTTATCCCACAATACATGTAGGAATCTCAGAATAACATTGCCACCAACATTGACCACTGGAAAATGTGTTCAGCGTTTTACTGACGTGCTACCTGGGGATGGAGATCGCTGTGATGGTTGCCGTTGAACGGTGTCATGAGGCCCGGCTGCTGAGTTCCTCTGCTCAGCTGGGTCATGCCAAACAGCTCAAAACAGTTATGTTTGTTTGGCTTTCTCGGCGATTGCTTTTTATTTTAAAATTATGTATAACTTTACATTTTTCCAATACTAAGTCAGCAAAAACAGGTGTGTTGAGGAAAGATTGCATCATTCCCTCCCATCCCAGCTGTTAGCTCTTTTCTCCTAAGGACAGACAGCCTTTTGTTGTTATTCTGACTAAATGACCCACTCTTCCACTTCTTAAAAACAAACAAGGAGTAAACAAAGACATATAGTCTCTTCTAAGATAAATATTATCTTGTGCTTTCACCTAACATAGCCTAGAGAGTATTCCATTGCAGATAGAGTGCCTCCCTCCCCCAACACACACACACACACACACACACACACACACACACACACACACACACACACACAAAGCAAGAGAAATGTGAGTGTGAAAGAGTAAGTATAGTATTAAATAATTAGTGTCAAGCAGGCTTCTTGAGTCAGCGTCTTACCACGTAGTATAGGCTGGCCTCAATTCACATATCTTCCTGTGCTGGGATTACAGGAACATGTCATCAAACTAAATTCATATACATGTTTTTCAAAATAATAAATGCAAGAGAAGAATAAAACAATGACTTGAAAATGGTGGCTACTTCCAAGAAAAAAGATAAAGAATGAAAACAAATTGAGTATACAGGGGCTTAATTTATTGTATTCGCTTCTTTGGTTGGTTGGTTTTATTTGTTGAGACAGGGTCTACTAAGTAGGCCTCTCTGCCTAGACTGCAATTCCCTATTTAGACCAGGCTGGCCTCAAACACTTAGAGATTCACTTGCCTTGGCCTCTGGAGCACTGGGATTAGAGGTGTGGCCACTGCACCCATGTGTTTGTAGTTTTATCTATAACATATGCCTAAAGCCTGATTGTGGTTCTAACTGGCAATGTTCTACAGCCCAGTTCAAACTAAGGGAGGAATCTTCTAACAGCAAAAGCCATCTCTACATAAAAATGCGCTGTTCTGAAAATGAGGACTCTCCCATCCTTGGAGTTACATAGACAGAAGCAAGAGGCTGAAGAGGGAAGGCCCATTAACGTCTCCATTGACAACTGTCCTCTTATTAGGCAGGGTGGTGCACACTGTAACCCTACTGCCCAGATGGCCAAGACAGGAGGTTCTGAGTTCCGGGCCACCTTGGGTTACAAAAGAAGATCGTATCTCAAAAAAGTCAACTCCCTGCAAAAATGAATTACAACTCTCCTTTGATGTCTCTGGTTGAAGCCTTGATTAATACAGCTGACTAATGGAAATTTTAAGCTACTAATTGTCAGGAGAAGAAAACTGAAATGAATGAAAAATAACCCTAAAGCTTATTAACAATTAAGAATATCAATTGACATTCACCAACAAAGATTAAAGAGGATGACCTTAGCTATATAGCAAGTCTGAGGCCAGCAGGCACTACCTGAGAGCCTTCGAGGAGAGGGGGGGAGGCATGAAGGAGGTAGTGACAAATGCCTTTAATCCCAGAACTCAAGAGGCAGAGGCAGGTGGGTCTCTAGGAGTTCAGGCCAGCCTGCTCTACAGAGGGTGTTCCAGGATAGCCAAGGCTATACTAGGAAATCTTGTCTTTAAAAATGAAGGAGGAGGAGGAGGAGGAGGAGGAGAGGAAGAGAAGGAGGAGAGGAAGAAGAGGAAGAGGAGGAGGTTGCATCTTGTGAGGTAGTTTTATTTCTCTGTTCTGTCAGTGAGGGAGCTGAAGCTGAGGCTCAGCAGTAGAGTACTTGCCTAACATACATGATGCACTCTGTTCAATTCTCTGTGCTTCAGAATAAAGGGAAGGAAGAAAGGAAGGAAGGAAGGAAGGAAGGAAGGAAGGAAGGAAGGAAAAGAAGCTAAAATTGAAAAGGTGACTTGCCTGAATTCTGAACACAGGTATCCAGGCACTAAAATCCTCCATCTTACACATGACACTAAGTACAGGATACTAGAAATTTCATCTATGGATGTGTTAACAATCTCAATAGTCCCTACAAAATTTGACAAGCAGAGGACAAGTGACAACTGAACATTCTAAATTAACCATCCATTATAACATTCTTGTCCCATTTCCCAACTTTTTCTTCCAATGCCAGATTGTATCTGCACACCCCCTACACATCTTAGCCTCAGACGTTCTATGGACTTTGTGGCCTGCACAACAGACATTTGTTTCTCACACTCCTGGAGGCCAGAAGACACCAGCAGACTCAGTCTCTAGCAAAGGTTCTTCCTTGCTTGTAGACACACACCCGCTCACTGTATCCTCAGAGCTCCACACTTATCCTACCTTAATGCCATGCCATCAAATTAGGGATCGGTGCTTCAGAATATATGAATTTGTAGCACGCACAAGCATTCAGTCCACAGCACCTTGTCTTTAAGTCATTAATCAAGTCTCTGCTTGAAGCAACTATGTTACCCAACTCTGGGTTATTAGTAAATGCCTGTGCTAGAACACGGAAAACAGAAGGCTACGTCACACCTATGTTCATGGCACAAGACACCTATAAAAATTCCACAGGGAGCATGTGTGGAATGAACTTGTATAAGCTGCTGCAGCTATCTGGTACTAGATTTGGAGCTACAAAAGATGAAATACTTGGCCCACACTTTTGACACCTGAACCACAGTTTGGAAGGGACCATCAACGAGACAAAAGACAGGCATGTGTCTTCTCTGCTCAACCCCAAGGCAACTAGGTGATCCTGGATAAATTGCCAAACTAGTTTTCACTATTTGAAGTCGGAGTCTCAAACAGTGCAAAGGAAAAGAATGGAAATGCCTTCTAAGAGTCCAGGAATCTACCACGTGTCTACCTTCCAGCCAGGTCAAGGCCGATGCCTGTAGACCCAGCTCCAACACGCAGCAGGTGTGTGGTAAACCATCGGTCCGTCAGTGAGACTATGTTGATGGTTAGCCTCACCACACCTGATTAAGGGGTGCTTCTCCAATTCTGTTCTACAGGTTTTGTGGGCCAAAAGGGAAGACTAAATCAAGCAAGAGTTTCCCAAGTCTGACTAGGCACACACCACAAACCTTTAAAGGAGACCCCAAGTCTGCAAAACAAGCAAATACCATGCTCTCTCCCATCAATCCGTCTGTTGTCTTGATGGGAGACTGGAGAGTCGATGGGCTTAGGAGCACAGGGCAGACGGATCACAGAACCAACTCGTTTATGATGCCATGAAGACCACTCCATCAAGTAGCCATGGTTACTCAGAGTGAAGCAAGAGAATATAAAGTCCTCTCCCTTGGCCCCACCCATGAGCTCAGAGTCCAGCTGTTTAGCTGCCATCACTGGAGTCTCTCCTAGGACAGGACGATGACATAATGGGACCCAAGGGGAGCCACAAAGGTTGCAGATGAGCGCTTGACACACCCTAAGTTCTTAACAAGTCACGTGGTAATGTGGCTCCCTGAAGGAATCTTAGAGTCTATCTCCTTGGTCACCATCATCAGCTCTATACAAGTCTTAGAAGGCAGAAAACTATATCATGATCTGTGCTAATGTTGATTTATTAATTTATTAATTCCTTTGTACTGCTTCTTAATTTGTTTTTCAAGAATGTCCATGATATCCTACTCCTCCACTAGTCTGTGTGTAGCCCAAAGGAGATACCAAATGTGGAACATGGGCCTACCTCATCAAGCACAAGAAAATGCATTTGTTTTCCAGCGACTGCCAGGAGAAGTCAGAAGGGTCTACAGGCCATCCCAACGCTGCCTGACTCTGTATCTTCATCGCATGATCCTTGAAGATAACCTTCAGGGGTCCATCCCTAGCACCCAGCGTGGGGCCTGGTTTGCCGCAGTACTTAGCATTGGTTGCAGGACTGGAATTAATTCTCTTCCAAACTTAATACACTGCCACTCATCTTCTGCTCCCGGATGAGAGATAATCTTATCGTGGCCATCTCTGCAGCAGTCTCTCTCTGTCAGAACCTCTGGGGCCCAGGTTCCATTAGCTAAGGGATGCTATAATATTGAGCAGCCAAAACCTAGTTCTAGCCACAAGTGAAAAATAACCACTATTTCAAATGAAGGAACTATCTTTGTTATTTTTCTCTTGTTGTGATAACACACCGTGACCAAGGTAGTTTATAAAAGAGACTGTTTAATTTGGGCTTCGGGATTCAGAGGGTTACAGTCCATGATGGAGTGAAATGGTGTGAATAGGTACGGTCCCCATAGACTCAGGTGTGTGAATGCTTGGCCCACAGGAAGTGACACTATTAAGAGGCAGCCTTACTGGGGTGGGTGTGGCCTTGTTGGAGGAAGTATGTCACTGTGGAGGCTGGCTCTGAGGTCTCCTGTGTTCAAGCTAAGCTCAGTGTTGCCCACAGTCTCTTCCTGCTGTCTGAGGATCAAGATGTAGAACTCTTAGCTTCTTCTCCAGCACCATGTCTGCCTGCACGCTGCCATGGTCTCCACCATGATGATAACGGACTGAACCTCTGAAACTGTGAGCCAGCCCCAATGAAATGTTTTCCTTTATAAGAGTTGCCGTGATCACGGTCTCTCTTCACAGCAATGAAGCCCTAGCTAAGACATGGGGCAAAGGCACAGATGCAGCTGAGAACTCACACCTTAATCCACAAGTAGGGGCAGAGAAAAAAAAGACACTGGGAATGGCACAAGTCTTTTGAAACCTCAAAGCCTGCCCCCAGTGACACATCTCCAACAAAGCCACACCTCCTAGTCCTTCCGCAAATATTTCTACCACGTGTGGACCAAGTAGTCAAACATAGGAGCCTTTGGGGCTATTCCCACTCAAGCCACCATAGAAATTGAAGACTTAACACTCAATCATGCACGCATGCTCACTCATCTTTTCCTTTCTTCCAAACAGACTCACGCAGTGCATACATACTGAACACAAAGCCTGTATTAGGCAGTGCTACACAACTATGAATTGTTATGGTTTTGGTGGCTTATTTTGTTGTGTTGTTGTTATTGTTTGTTTGTTTTTTGGTTTGGAGATTTGTTTTGTTTTGTTTTTGAGTTTTGTTTGTTTTGTTTTTTGTTTGGTTTGGTTTGGTTTTTCAAGATAGAGTTTCTCTGTGCAGCCTTGGCTGTCTTGGAACTTGCTCTATAGACAAGGCTGACCTCGAACTCAGAGATCTGCCTCTGCCTCCCAAGCGCTGGGACTAAATGTATGTGCCACCACAACACAGCTGTCACCTTTAATTACCATTCTCTTGACCAAGGAAACAAGACTGGGACAGAAGGCATGCTGACAGACATAAGGTCAGCTCATTAAGTCAACCGTCACAAGCCTCTGATCAGTAAGAATCCCTTTCTTGGGAATGTCACCAATCCCATGTCTGCCACCTGGCGGAGTGGAGTTCTCTGGGACCTGTCAGCCAGGCCTTTGGGTCTTGCCCTTGCTTCTCCCATGAGCCAATTGTGAAACTGCTTTGGAAATCCGCCATTCTACTCCATAATTACTCCACACAAACACCGTATTATGTACCCCTCTATTTTAAGCAAACCCACTATTTGAAACACTGAAACACTGAACTTCTTAAAACAAAAGAGCAAATGCACTCCAATTTACTCTGTACAAGCCCTCTTCTCTTTACAATGGCCTACTTAGCAAGTCCTCAACAGGAAGTCTGGGATCTGAGAGTCCAGCACAGGTGAGGGGAGCTGGACCGCCTGACAAGCCCACTGCACTCCCTGATGCATCAGCAGCCTTGAACCAGACCCTTGCACCTCTCTCTACCCAAGTCCCAAGTCTCCTCATCTATAAATAATGTCCTTGACTCAGAACCTGAATCTTACTAAGGCTCTGAGGTCCCCTCAGCCATTCTGTTCCATCTCTCTGAGACTTCAATTCTTTTCCCATTCTCTGTAAAGCACGGCCCCTTGGCCCAGTGAAGTCAGCCCTCACCAGCATGCTCACACACCAGCTCAATCAGAGCCAACAGCGAGCAGCAGGACTGCTGAGCTCCATGGGCTCCTGGGCTGTGTAAAGTGCCCCACGTGAGCAGCGGAAGGCAGGCCCTGTGATCTTCCTTCCAAGAGCTCCTCATCAATAAATACATGGATCAAACAGAAAACGGAAGTAATGCAGGCAGAGTGGGCTTACAAGCCGTCTCAGGTAAATACGGCTTTTGCTGCCTCAACAGGCAATAATTAAATAAGTAAATAACCTTAAACAATGACTTGCCACACTATGGTAGAGCTTTTTTAAAAATGATATTCCAGCTTGGAGTCTTCTGCATCCCTACAAAGATGTTAACAGAGCAACTAAGCGAAACTAAAAACTCAGGCGATGTCCCCAAAAAAAAAAAATGTTAAATGTGACAAGGTGTTACCACAGCCCCTCAAATTACAAGCAAATCACCCGTAGGCAGTGTGATACTGGCACCTGTGTGAGTCGAAACAGAGGCCAGAAGGCCTCCGATGCAGCACAGTGGAAGAGTACTTGCCTGGCATGGCTCTGGGCCCATTCCCAGCACTATAAAAAAATAAAATAAAAGGAAAGGGGGGAAAAAAAAACAAGTGATAAGGCACACGAAGATTTGAGTGAGAGGAACCCCCAAAAGAATCAACAGACAGAACTGGAGAGCTATAGCCAGCTGCACACAGAATTGCAAGGCACCCACAGTGTGGCCAAGAAGAGCTGGGGCGCCCACCCACTGGAACCCTCAGAACCAAGTCCTGAGAAGACACAGCACCACTGAGGATTAACGGCCAGAAGAGAAACAGAGCTGAGCAACCAAGTGACAGCAATAAGCGAATAAGCAGACACAGATAAAAGTGGGAGATGGACTCTGAAAGCGAGGCCACTACTTTGTTTTTTTCCCCCAAACTCCAGATGTTGAGCCCAGGGCGGCGGTTTCTCAACCTGTAGTTTGCAACCACCTTGGGAAGGCAAATCACCCTTTCACCGCAGTCATCTAAGACCATGTGCATATCAGATATTCACATTACAACTCAGAACAGTAGCAAGATTATAGTTAGGAAGTGGCAATGAAAATAACTTTAGGGTTGGGGGGTCACTACAACATAATGAATTACATTAAAGGGTCACAGCATTAGGAAGGTTGAGAGCCACTAGCCCAGGGCCTTATACATGGCAGGAAAATGAGCTATAGCCCCAGACCACAAGCTTTTTTTCTAAATTTATTTATTTTTAACTAAAGTTACAGACAATTGTGAGCTGCCATGTAGGTGCTGGGAATTGAACCTGGGTCCTCTGGAAGAACATCCAGTGCTCTTAACCTCTGAGCCATCTCTCTAGTCCCAATTACCAGTTTTTTTAATTGACATGAAAACATAAGAGCTTTGTTAACTTAGAAAAATCACCAAAGCAAGACTCCTTTTTTTTGATGTGCCTGAGTGTGTTTTGCCTGCATTTATGCCCGTGCATCGTGTGTGTGCAGTGTCCATGACAGCCAGAAGAGGGCGTCAGAAACCATGGGCCTGGGAATGAAGGTGGCTGCGAGATGTCAGGTGGGTACTAGGAACCAAACCTGGGTCCTCTGCGCAAGCAACAGCTTATCTACTGAGTCATTTCTCCAGCACTCAAGACTCCTTTTTAAACTTCATGAAAACTAGTTATATAAATATTAACAGAAAAGCAATAAATCTATAAGCATTCCTACAAGGAAAAGAGCGGCTAAGGGACAAAATTGCATCTCTAGCGATGTGTGACAACGAGAGCATGCCAAGAACACATTTTAAAAAGCACATGAAATATAACATATTTCAAAATAGCCTATAAATATTTTAAACTATGCAAGGCTTGGAAGGAAAAAAAAACATAAATTAGAATCAGGAAAATTCTCAAGTGAAATGACAGATTTCAAAAAAAATAAATAAATGGAAGTTGGGAAAGTTAGTTGAGAAATAAAAACTCAGGCCTAAGTTATGAAACCCAGGGTTTGATTCCCAGGAGGGGGGTTCGGGGGTGGGGGGGAAGAGGGGTGAAGACTAAAATAGGGGGAAACCTTAGTGAGAAACACAGGAAGAGATAAGAAGACTTTAAAATGGTAAAATGTTGAAGAGAAGCAAAGAGAGCAGGACCCTGGACAACATGGACGAGAGAAGTGCCTAAAGCGCAAAACCAAAGCAAAAGACAAAGGTCCACAAACAGTGATTTGAGACCACTTTTCAGGAAAAAAAAAAAAAGGATTAGGAAGTTCATATAGAAAAGAGCATCTCATGGCTGGATATACAGCTCAGTGTACAGCCTTACCAAGCCTGTGCCAGCGTGGGAAGAGGGAGCACACTGTACCCCTGGGGTACCAGCTAAAACTGTACCAGGGTATTCTCTAGGCTTGAGTTTGCTGGTGCACACCTGTAATTGCAGCACTTGAGAAGAGCAGGAGTTCAAGGCTGGCCTGTGGAGGCCAACCTAACTACTTGAGACTCTGTTTAAAAAAAAAAAAATCTCAGGAAGAACTAATATACTTTAGAGACTATCCATTGGCCTCCCCCCTTTTTTTTTTCAAAGTTCATAAATAATAAGGAAACGTTTTTGACAAAATCTTATTATTCCTTTCATAATTAAATCATAATTAAATCAGAAACCCTTGCTATGTAAGTTCTTAATTTTTTTACACTCTTTGTGTGCTAGGAAGAGCCGTTCTAAAATACTATCTTCCCTTTGCGTAAAGAGCCCAGTAGGAGAAAGACTAGCCACTGGGGATCCTTCAAAGGGCCAGGCCCACAAAATAAATCACGCCACAAAGGTCTATCATCTGAAGAGGGAGAAACACTAAAGAATATGCAAACTAAAGATTTCACATCCGGTAATTTTGACCTTTCACAGACAAAAAAGCTTAATAATATGAAGATAAAAGGATTATTATCCCCAGAAGCCCTTATTATGGATCCCAGAGAAGAACTTTACAAGAGCAAAATGACCATACACATACCCAAGTTTTAGTAATATTAGGTGCGTAATTGCTGAAGAATTAAATGAAGGTTAAAAAGGAGACTTTTTCAATGTGGTCCTGAGGGATGCTGGGCAGCTGCTGCTACACCGTCACAGTTGATTACAAAGTCAGCGGCTACAAACATTAAAAATGTATTCTTGGTCCTAGAAACCTACAAGAAGAACATTATGATAGGCAGATTTGGGCCCAGGGGTCTTGCTCAAACTACGGCTCCAGCCAAGGACAATACATGCAGTAAACTTCAAACCCCTACCCAGATCTAGCCAATGGACAGGACATTCTCCACAGTTGAGTGGAGAGTGGGGTCTGACTTTCACGCGAACTCTGGTGCCCTATATTTGACCACATCCCCTGGATGGGGAGACCTGGTGGCACTCAGAGGAAGGATAGCAGGCTACCAAGAAGAGACTTGATACTCTATGAGCATATACAGGGGGAGGAGGTCCCCCTCAGGCACAGTCATAGGGGAGGGGAATAAGGGGAAAATGGGAGGGAGGGAGGAATGGGAGGATACAAGGGATGGGATAACCATTGAGATGTAATAAGAATAAATTAATAAAATAAAATTTAAAAACATAAAAGGAGTAAAAAGAACATTTTTAAAAATGTATTCTTTCTCCATTCCAGAAGTCAGAAATCCAAAACCAATTTTACCTGCAAGGTGTTGGCAGGCTGTGTCACCTGAAGATGTTCCGGGGAGGGTCCATGTCTTGCCTCGCCCCCTGCCACTTGATGTGCCACAGAGCCAGCCTGGGTCTCCATGGTTACACTACTTCTTCTTTCTGGGTATAATCTCCCTCTGCCTTCCTTGTGAGGACAAGTGTGATTTATATTTAAGGCCTGCCCAGATAATTGGGGGCATGTGGGGTTGGGGGGGGGGGGAGAGACAGCTTCCCTTTCTCAAGTTCCTCAACACAACTGTGGATGCAAACTCTGTTGTGCATAGCAACAGGACCGAGTTCCAGGGTAAAGAGCAGAGGGCTGTTTGAAGGGCCCCTATCCTTCACAGTGCACTGCATGGCTTGCTAACTTCCAATTACTGTAGTGCGCGCGCGCGCACTTTTCTCTTCATAAACAGTGTTCAGCTCACAGGCTTAGATGTTTTCTTCACAGTAACTTGGCCTTGCTGCTTTGGGGCCTGGAACAAAGATGAATTTCACAGCAAAAGCAAACTGAGCGCTCCTTCTACCTTCAGGATATGAAAACAGACAACCAAGAGTCCCAGAGGCCCCTCCGAGGTCGGTTCTCCAATGGCTGAACACCCCGCCCCCCACCTCCCACCCCCGACATGAGGCCCCACTTATTTATGGGTTTTTAAAGATCTATTATGCTTTTTCTTTTTCTGAGTATGTATGTGTCTGTGAACGTGTGCCCCACATGTGCAATGCCCTCAGAGGCCAGAAGCGGGTGTCAGATTTCTGGAGCTGGGGTTACAGGTGGTTGTGAGCCACTCGGCATAGGTGCTGGGAACTGAACTCTGTCTGAGTCCTCAGCAAGCGCAGTGTGTGCTCTCAGTCACTGAACCATCTCTCTGAATACTAAGTAGCCCAAGCTGGCTTGAAACTCATTGCGTAGCCTAGGATGACCTCCTGCCTTCCCTTCCCAAGGGGAACACCACTCCAAATAAGGTTCCACTTGTTAAAGGTTTTACAACCTCCCACTGATGCCACACTGTGTGTAGACACCAGACGTCTATGCTGGGTACCTTCCTCAGTCACCCACTACTTTATTTTTTTGATGCAGGGTCTGTGTCTCTGTCTGTCTGTCTGTCTGTCTGACTGTCTGTCTGTCTGTCTGTCTGTCTGTCTGTCTGTCTCTCTCTCTCTCTCTCTCTCTCTCTCTCTCTCTCTCTCTCTCTCTCTCTTTCTCTCTCTCCCTGTAGCTCACTTCTTCCGCCAGCTCACCTGGCCAGCAGGCTTCAAGGAGTCTCTGCCTCCCCAGCATCCGTCTTTTACACGGATCAAACTCAGGCCCTCACACTCATAGATCAAGTGCTTTACCACCTGAGCTGGCTCCCCAGACTGACTGTCTCAACAGTGTGTCTTACAGGGGCCACTCCTCAGACCCTAATAACATATAGAAGATCCCAATAATAATGTTTTAGGTATTTATTTTTTTTGTTACTTTTTCTTTATGTGTATGTGTGTGAGAGTGTGGTCATGTGCAAGCTACTGTGTAGATGCACATTTGATGCACAGAATCAAGATGAGAGTGGCAGGGCCCCCGGAGCTGGAGTTATAGACAATGTGGGTGCCGGGGACTCCACTCAGGTCCTCTGCAAGAGCAGTATCCACCACTCCTAAGCCCTGGGTCACCTCTCCACCTCACCAGCTGATCTCTTCTTTTATTTGTATGGTATTGGAGACTGAACCTAAGGCTTCCTGTGTGCTAAGTACGCATTGATCACTGAACTGCACACCATATGCCAAGTCCGTCAGTCCTTTCTTTCTTCCTTCCTTCCTGCATTTATTTTTGAGACTGAGTCTCACTAAATTGCCCAGGCTGTCCTTGAACTTGCAATCCTCCAACTTCAGCCTCAGACTTGCTAGGAGTACAGGCCTGCACCACAAGGCTCAGCATATGTTTACTTCTTAAATGGTAGGGTAGACTATAGATGGCACGTGCAGAAAACGAAAGTGTTCAATAACCACAACTGATACCGACATTAGTATCATTAGTCTGAGAGTGTTAATTATATGTTACAGGACAAAACAACTGAGTCATTGTGAGATATTCAATTGATACTTCCTCCTATGTGCGCAAAAACTAGGAGTCTTGGTGCGAAAGAAAGAACCAGTAAAGTATAAAAGAATATCACATTTCTAGGCGCAAGTTCTTTCTATAAACATCGGTGTCCACTCACCAGTGCCCTTCTTAGCACATGCATTTCTACCCTTCTATGTAATTTCCCAGCTCCGCTTCTGAAAACTGAGGCCTCCCGAACAATGGCTATGTAGTAAAAGTGAGTAGCCCTGGTGCCCAAGACAGTGCTTCTGCACTGCTGCTGTACAAGATAGCAGGTCTTCCTAGAGAAATGAGCAGTTCTGGGGCCGAGGCAAAAACATGCACAAAGTCCAGGGGAAGCAAAAGGAAGAAGAACAACAAGATTCGCAGGTAACAGGGAGAGGAAGAGAGAGAAGTGCCCAGCCCAGCAGACAAATCGGTTCCTAGACTTTGGGGTATTTGTTTGATTGCTTTTGTTAGTTGCTTGGTGAGTGGGTGGATGGGTTTTTGTTTTGTTTTGTTTTCAGGTCTTTTTTTAAGACAGGGTTTCTTGGTGTATAGCCCTAGCTGTCTTGGAACTTGATTTATAGACCAGGCTGGCCTTGAACTCAGAGAGATCCACCTGCCTCTGCCTCCCAAGTGCTGGGATTAAAGGTGTGCCCTACGATGCCCTGCCCAGCTTAAACTATATATTTACAAATGCAAACAAAGGTATGAGAAAGGACTTTGATTGGATCCCCAGCATGAAGAAGAAGAAGAAGAGGAGGAAGAGGAGGAGGAGGAGGAGGAAGAGGGTTAGAAAAGAAAAGAAAAGAAAAGAAAAGAAAAGCAGGCATTATCCCAAGGGGAAAAGGAGCACCTCTCAAGCCTGAACACAACAGGCACAGAGAGGGGTGGCACTCCAGAGGCTACGGCTAGCCTCGGCTGTATACATTGTGAGACGTCAACCAATCAATCAGTAACATGTTTTTAAAAGGTAATTGCTGGCAGTATCTAATCAAAACCACAGCAGAGAGCTTTGACCTGGAGACTTTGCAGACTGATTCCGACTAGGAAAGTGTCTCTCAGTGTATGCACCAAGCGTCCCTGGCCTGCTGCCATCGGGCATTCCAAAACATCATCTCCTCCTAGGCATCACCCGCATACCCGCAGGGAGATAAGGGCTGGTTTCATATCCACTGATCGCATGCAATTACGTACCCCATTGTAAATTCATAAAAAAGGGCACTCTGGACTAATAAATCAGGTCTGACAACCTGAGAAACCCAGGTCTGCCCATAAATGCCCCTATTCTGTGTGCCCGCATACCAGCAGCTAACAGGATGCACGCTGCAATCACGCTGGAACCTTTCTAAAAATTATAATGTGGGTCCCGCCAACAAGCTACACGGGAAATAAGAAGCCATGGATGCAAGGGGGCCCATGTTTTGTAAGTTCCCTAGATGATCATTAGGCTCAGTTAGACAGTAAACACTGCCATACAGAAGTCTGTTTCTGGACAAGGTTAAGGGGAAGACTTTTGAACTGTGAGTTGCAAATGCCACCATTTAAGGTCAAGACCTTGCCCCTGGGGCAGCCCCTCGGGGTGGCAAGCACACATAGGCCTCTTTTTTTTTTTTTTTTTTTTTTTTTTTTTTTTGCTTCAACTTGTCAGAATTCAAGATGCAATCTCCAATTTTTTTCTCCACTTTTCTTCTCTGTGGAATTTGACTGTATGGAGCTCTGTTGCTGTTCAAAATTCCCCTCTTGGCACTAACAGGGCAAAAGTGAAGACTAAGACACACACATACATACATGCACACATGCACACACATACACAGGGACATACATATGTGTGCACACACACATGTACATGCATACATATGTGTGCCATGAACCAGTAAAAGGTATAAATATTTGAGAACTTAAGATATGCAGAGAATTCATTCTGCCTGCATGTATTTCCATCTGAGCCACATGTAGACCAAAGAAGAAACAGCACATAACTCTGTCTATCTTGATCACCAACGGCCCTTTACGGAGCCCAGGAACCCATGCTGTAAGTGCTGTGCAGCCTTGCTGAGCTCTGGCTATTTGCTCTAATTGATCTGTCAACCAGTATGTGGCCTTGACATTTGGAAGATGTCACTTGACCAGGGCCAGGGTGCATAGTCTGCAGAAAACATGGAAAGAATCGGAGAGCCCCCAGAGAGGTGCGGTTGGGGGGCCCCTCCGAGCCTCACTTAAGACTCAGGTGCTGACTCACTCCACTAATTACAGATGAGGGGACTGGGGTACCAAGAGGTGGAAGGGCCTTATTCAAGGCCGCTGATACAATGAGAGGCGGGATGGGCTGCGCAGCCAATTCAGAAGGCTTCCCTGCCCCGACTCCAGACCTCAGCCACAGCTCCCTGCTAAAAAGTTCTTATTAAGGAAGGAAAATATAAACTGGGATGGGGAGTCGGGAACGCTGCTGCCTTTCCAGCTGACACATCCCAGGCACCGAGGCTCCTCCCTCAGAAGAGGTGAGTCAGGAGCCTCAAGTGTGTGCTTCAGGCATATTTTAATGAAAAGCAATTCCCAGCTACTGCTAGAGAAGGGAAATAAAGAATCAGGGAGAGAGGCATCACTGTCACAAGATGCCTGACGCCTCAAGAGCTTTAAGGATCTAGGTTTCACTCTAAAAAAAACAAAAACAAAACAAAACAAAAACCAAAAAACAACAAAACAAAACTTCTATGTGTCTTTGCAGCTGCTACATGCCAGTGCTATAGGAAACATAAAAGTGGAACCATTTCTGTGGGTCTACGCTACACAAGTTCACAGGGAAATCTAGGACTATCAACCAATTGCTATAATGGCTGTCCAAGGAGGAACACATGTATAGATGGAGGAGAAAGAGAAACGAGTATCTGATGGGCTAAGCCGCTCCAGCACGGAGCTGGGATGCTCATCATCTTAGGCTCCCATCAACAAAGCCGGCTTCAGATCACGAACTGGCTCACCCTTAGAAGACGCGTGAGCGCCTCGCCATAAAAACCCTTACAGCCTTGCCAAGGAAAGAAAGCCTGGGAGCGGGAGTCACACACCATGGCCTCCCCAGAGAGCCGTTTTGTAAACTAAACCAATCCATCCTTGATGACAACAGGCCTGGGCACAGGAGACAGAACTTTTACATTGCCAAAGAGCCATGTTGCGGAGCTGTAGAGCTGGCTCAGTAGTTAAGAACACTAACTCGCCGGGCGCATGCCTTTAAACCCAGCACTTGAGAGGCAGAGGCAGGTGGATCTCTGAGTTCAAGGCCAGCCTGGTCTAAAGAGTGAGTTCCAGGACAGCCAGAGCCACACAGAGAAACCCTGTCTCAAAAAAAAAAAAAAAAAAAAAAAAAACAAGAACAACAGAAGAACGCTGACCACTCTTCCAGAGGACCCAGGTTCTAGTCCCAGCCCCTGCATAGGAGCTCACAACTAGAGAACCAACGTCCTCTTCTGGATTCCACAGGTAACTGGCATGCACAGACGTCACAGCCATATACAGATATTTTAAATTAAATTTTAGGAAAAGAAAAGCCATGCTGAGGACCCCACTCCCAACAAGGGTACCCAAGAAAATGTGACGAAAAGCAAAGCCGGGTACATTCAACGATGGGAATCCATTCACTCTTTGGCCTATTCAACAGCATGTCTCCAATAGATCAAGCACTGTTCTATGCAGTGTAAACGCACCACTGGGGGCATGGGGAGGGGAGTACAGTACAAAAGCAGAGACAAGTGCTGTAGTGGAAAGCCTCGGGTGCCAGTTCAGCAGGCAAAATGCTTGCCATGCAAGCCTGATGACTGAGCTCAATCCCCAGGCCCCATGTAAACGTGGAAGGAAAGGACCACTTCCACAATGCTTCCTCCTCATGGAAAGAACCAAGAAAGGGCTCAACGCAAACGTGAACAGGGAAAACAGATGCCAAGCCCAAGGTGACAGCTCTACTCGAAATGCCTCCACCCACTCTGCAAACGCTGGAAACAAACGGAAAAATACCAAGTGTCAGCAATGAGTCAAAAGACAAAAGTCACTGTGCCCCAGGCTAGCCCCATACTATAAATTTAAAATCTCTAGGATGTTAGTCAGCAAGTCCAGGACAAGCAAGGCTACACAGAGGAAGCCTTGTCTGGCAAAAAAAAAAAAAAAGAAAAGAGCCGGGCGTGGTGGCGCGCGCCTTTAATCCCAGCACTCGGGAGGCAGAGGCAGGTGGATCGATGTGAGTTCGAGGCCAGCCTGGTCTACAAATCGAGTCCAGGACAGCCAAGGCTACATAGAGAGACCCTGTCTCGAAAAAACCAAAAAAAAAAAAAAAAAAACCGAACAAAAAAGAAAAAGAAAAAAAAATGCCCGAGATAATCAACTGTTTAAAAAAAAAGCTTTTTTTGACTCTCAGTTTCAGAGGTTTTGAAAGGAGGTGAGAAGATGAATGAAGACACGTTTGCATTGGATACTGTAGAAAGGAATCCGAACATATATGCTGTTTTTAGCTTAGCATATACACACTGCCAATAATTTCTTTGTTCTGACTCTCAAGTCCAGGGGCACCTGAAGGAGCACGGGGCTCTAACTAGACTCAGTGATCCAAAAGCCCCTGAACCCATGTGTGCAGAAATTGAGAAACGGGTACCAAGGATGATAACAAAAGAGACAAAGACATCACAAGTCTTAAAACCATGTCTGACCACTGGATCAGAGGAGTGGGGAGGGGTAGCTCTGGGAGTCCCTGTAAAGGCAGCCAGAAGGAGGGAGGATGCAAAGGCAGTGTCTCCCAGCCACCCTCACAGACCATCAACCCTTGGAAAAAAAAAAAGCACAACTTCAGATGTGTCCCTGGCTCTGCTTGCTGGCGTTTGCAGGGCAGGTATCCAGCGTTCTTCCTTTTTCCCAGTCGCAGCCATCAGTCCAAGGTCAACTAGCCTGAACTGTTGCTCAGGGTCTGCTCTGGCACACTACAGCAGGGTGGGGACATGTGTGGCACAGGAGGGCTTCTCACCTCATCCAGCCAAGGAAGCAGAGAGAAAAGGAGAGCAGGGACCAGAGGTTCCGGATCATCTTCAAAGACACCTTCCCAGTAATCGTTCTTAAGTAGACCTGGCCTCCAAGACGTCCCACCACTCTCCATAGTGCCTTGGGTCAACGACCAAGCAAGCCTTCAAGACACGGACCTTCTGAGGACCCAAGGCCCAAACCCCATCACCAGCCAACAGTAGTTTTTCCTCTTGTTTTATTGAACTGCCCGGAGATCCTGATTAGCACTGTGTATAAGAAACAATGCTCTAACGCCATGGCTCAAACACCCAATCAGACCAGCCTAGACAGCCTTCAAGCCAGCAAGCCTGGGCCTCAAGGCTTTTATTCTTTAATTTTTAGTTTCACATTATTGTGATATAGGCCAACAATTGAGAACAGCTGCTTTATTGATTAAAGGCATCTACAGGCAAAACTCCCTTCATTTGTCAAAACTACAAAACTCTTGATCCCAAGGAAAGAGCTTATTCAAGTGACCTTGGAGGCTGAGGTGAAGGTTCCACCAACACTGGCTATGGGGTGCCCAGAGTATGTGTTTAATCTGAACTGCCAAATTAAGAAGAGAAAACCCACACACACATCAAAGAGCAAGTTTGAAAATGTAGTTCCAGTACAGGTTATGTGCTTACGGGAAACAGCAGAGGGTGACATAATATGTTATCTGTCACTTGGCCCATGAGAGACATTAATCTTCCTCTTTACAAAAAAAAAAAGAAAGAAAGAAAACAATTCCACATGGGTCACGTCCCTTCCATCCAGAGACCAGAGCAGAAGGGTTTACCATGTGCCAGGTATGGTGGCGCACGCCTTTAATCCCAGCACTCAGGAGGCAGAGGCAGGCGGACCGCTGTGAGTTCGAGGCCAGCCTGGTCTACAAAGCGAGCCTAGGGCAGCCAAGGCTACATAGAGAAATCCTGTCTTTGGGGGGCGGAGGACGAAGAGTTTACAATGAAGATAGGCAAAGGGGGACACCTAGGTACCTATAAAGTACTGTCCTCAGGTAGAAGTATTTCTGCACGGACACTGTCTCTGTAGTGTCCTCCATCTCCTCTCTCCTCCCAAACAGACACACATAGACTAACAGACACCAGTCTATTATCAGTTCACTGTGCACTCGTGGGAAGCATGCTCTTCTTGGCCACCTCCTTACACCCAACACACAGTGAGGATTCTGTCTCCTTCAATACTCAGGGCTGACAGGGTTGTCACTCTCTCCCAAGGGGGTGGCTCTAAGAGCAAGTGGAGGTAGGAGCCAGGAAGATGGCTCAACAGGTAATAGGGGTTGCAGCTCTAGCCTGCAGACATGAATTTGATTCCCGAAACTGATATAAAAACCCAGACTTGGTGGCACGCATCTCTATCGCCTCAGCACTCCTAAGGAGAGATGGGAGGTAAAGGCAGGGAGAATCACCTGGAAGTTCATGGGCCAGCTACCTTGGAGTATGCTACCAAGTGGAAGAAACAAGACCAACCTTGCCTCAACAGGGTAGAGGGCAAGAACCAACTCCCAAAAACTGTAATCTGATGCCCAGACATGGTATACGCGTATATGTGCTCTAGAGCAAGCAAATGGGCACACACACCACACACAGAGAGAGCATTAATTAGTTTTAAAAGTAAAGCTAAGTGGGGCATAACCAATAGGTCTCATATGACACCCAAATCCTACCACAGAAAACCAACTGGGTTACATGCAGAGGTGTGGGGGGGATTTAGCTTTCTGTGGGCACAGAACTTGCTAGACGCGCCTTTTTAAACAACTTTAAAGCCAGCTGCTCTGATGTTTAAAAGTAAACATGGTGCTGAGCATAAAAACCGAAAAGGGAAATGTAAGCATCGCAAGGTATTAATTAATCCCATGCTGCAAGATTCCTTCTGCTTAGATTAGGCCTGCTTAAAGAAATATTTACCCAAGAAACTCAAAGGCAAGTGAAGACAGACAACACGCCATACTTAAGATGCTGTGATTTTTAATCATAACAGGGATTAAAAGGCTGGAACAAATGTGCTGGGGGCTTACATCAGCACCTAGTTAACCCTTCCCCACCCCCTTCCAAGAAAGCTGACAGCTATTTTAAGCCTACACAGCCGTCTTGCTGTCTGATTTGCAGCTTGAGGAATCAAGAGTAATTCTGCAGCTAGATAGTTCTTTTGTTTTTTGTTTCTTAAAGCAGGCATGTATACTGAAGATAATACATTAATTACCAAACCTCACAGTTAGAAAGACAAATATGTGTGGCTATTCTGTGACTCAAACCATGGGTGGACCAAACAAATGAAGCAAAGTGAAAGTTGTAGAATTTAATTTAATGAAAACAGCAGTCTACCCTGTACTACTGTGCCAGGCATTTACAGGGGCAGTTCCCTTCCCCCTCCCACCCACTTTATGATATGTGGACTGTCATATGACACATGGAACCTCCCTTCCAGATGAGAGACCTTGAGGAATTCATACAAAGTCACATAGCAAGCAAGAGACAGAGCTAGGGTAGAAAGCCAAACACAGCACGGGCTCTTAAATCTAAGCTAGACACTCCTGACACCCAAATTTATATGACATAAAAATAACAAAGTAAAGAAAATAAACAGTGAACGGGGTAGGAATCCATTCATCAAGGAAAATATACTTAAAGAATAATTAGTAAATGATCATTACCTATCCCTGAAGTTAAACATATGTTCTAATTGAAACTCCAATCCACTGCACAGCAATCACAGGGGCTTCATTTCAGTCGGGGGGGGGGGGGGAGCTCAGTGTAAACTGGGGGTGAGACACCATGACAGAAGAGTGCCTCAAGTTACCGGGGACCAAGAACTGCAGTAGCCTGAGGAACAGTGAGAAGACAGGCGCCCACGCAGCATCTCCCACAGAGGGGTGGCCAGGGAGGACCAACATGTAAAGGCTAAGCAATTACATGTCTTCATTCACTCATGGTTTCTGTTTGTTTGTTTTTGTTTTATAAAGATTTATTTATCTATAAGTACACCTGCAGGCCAGAAGAGGGCACCAGATCATGTTATAGATGGTTGCAAGCCACCATGTGGTTGCTGGGAATTGAACTCAGGACCTCTGGAAGAGCAGCCAGTGCTCTTAACCTCTGAGCCATCTCTCCAGCCCCGTCACTCGTGTTTTATATATGCAAGGCACTGCATTTGTCACTGTGGAGGACACAGGGGGGCAGAAGAATGCAGACCCAGACAAAGACTTTATAGGGACTAAGATGGGGCCAAAGCCCTCACCGTAGGCCTGGGTCTGGAACTGAGAGGACACAGAAAGGGAGCAGAGAGGTATGTAGTCATTGCTTTCTCTTTCTGGCCTTTGAACACAAGTGTGACCAGTTCCCTTGAGCTCCTGCCACTGTGACTTCCCCACCAACAGTGGGACTGTCACCTGAACTATGAGCCAGAGAAAGCCCTTTCTCCCTTAAGTGGCTTTTGTCAAAGTGTTTTATCATAGCAACAGGAAAAGAAACTAAGACGAGGTCAGACCCAAAAGACGTTTGTATTATATGTTTACATTTGTGGAACGTCCAGAATAGGAAAAAATCTAGAAACAGAACATAGAATAGTGACAGCTTAGGGCTAGAGACAGGGATCCCTTCCCGACAATACAAGTGATCTAAAATGGACTGTGGCACTGGATATGTTTGTGAACATACTAAAAAAAGAAAAAAAATCACTGAATTATACATTTTAAACTGTGGATTACATGGTGCATGAATCGTGTCTCAATAAAGCTAGTAGAAAGAAGAAACGGGGCTGGGAAGATGGCCCAGTCAATAAAGTGCTTGCTGTGCAGGCACGAGGACCTGAGTCTGGATCAGCAGCACGCATCGGGATCCTAGCTCTGGAGACAGGCACAGGCAGATCCCTGGACCTCACTGGCCAGCTAGTCTGTGCAAATCAGTGAACTCCAAATTCAGCAGGGCTCCCTGTCTCAAACCACGAAGTGGAGGGCTGGAGAGATGGCTCCATAGTTAAGAGAACCTACTGCCCTTGCAGAGAACCCAAGTTCAGTTCCAAGCACCCATCATCTCAGGCACCCCATGACTGCCTCTAACTCTAGCTCCAGGGGATCATCTTTCTCCAGCCTCTGCAGCAGGCACCTGTACTCGCCGTGCACATACCCACAGGCAGGGAGGGCATCAACCCTTGGTTTCCACACACACACAAACACAAATGCACGGCACCAAAGAAAGAAGGAAGGAAGGAGGGAGGGAGGGAGGGAGTAGGGAGGGTACAGATAGGAAGTTCTTCCAAAAAATAGGGCAGAAAAAAAAAGAAGCAAGCTATGTTCTTGGGCATCAGGGATAAGGATAGCTAAAAGGTCCCCAAGAAGCTACAGGCAGCATCTGGGGAGGAGTGTGAGGAGGAGATGGGTAATTATAGCCAGCGACGGCACTGAGTGTTCCAGCTCTTCACAGCACCACTTTCAGTAAGCAATAATAAACAGCAAGTTGAGTTTAATTAGGGTCCTATATATAGGTGTCCAGCCATCATTACACATGGCTGCATGATTTTGACCACTAAAAAGGACTAAAAGATGTTTTGGGCAAACGAACCATGACCAAATGCCATTAAATCATGAAATGTACACTAAGGTATAAATAGATTTGTCCATCAAACCCCAGGACACTTTGGCCTAGCTACTTTTATAAGGGTGATGAAACTCCATGCATCGGTAATATCTCTCACCCTGAGTGCTATTTTGCAAACTTCACTTTGACGCCCCCTCACTAAGAAGCAGGGCCTGGGAAACAAGGGGCGGGGAGGGGGGATTGCTCAACTGGTAACGTGCTTGCCATATAAGCATACAGAGCCTGGAACCCATATCAAAAAAACAGGAACGGTGACACATGCTTGTAATCCCAGGCAGAGCTGAGAAGGCAGAGACAGAAGGATTGCTGGGGCTTGTCTATTAGTCAGCCTGGCCTGCTGGCTGACTCAAAGACTCAAGGTGAGCGCTGGAGAGCAAAGATTCTCCTGCAGATAACTCAAGAGTCAGTTCCCAGCACCCACATGGCAGAAGTCTATAATGCCAGAGGAGTCAGTGCCCTCTTCTGGCCTCTCCTGGCACTGCATGTATATGGTTCACAGACACACACACACACAGGTAAACACACGCTTAACAACAAATCTTTAAAAGGTGACCAACGCCTGAGGAACAACACTCTAGGTGGACCCATGCTCCCCACATGCATGTATACACACATGCATGTGTACTCACACACTCAAACACATCAAAAGAAGTGGAATCTATTTCTATTCCCCTACACAGTCAGTTACGACCGACAGAACACAGCAGGAAAGATGCTGTAAAACTCACAAGTCCAAACCTTAACAGTATCCTCAATCTTAAAACATCCCCTCTGGAAAGCCAAACAAAAGTGCTATGAAGGACTATAAGCCAGCCATGGGGACTAATACAGCAGGAGCCATGTAAGTGGAACCTTCTAGGACTTTCCAGTCTGGTCAAAAAAAAAAAAAAAAAGAATGCTCACCGCATGTACCAGAAGAACAGCCCAGCCTGTGTATTTTGCCCTGCCTAAGTCTTAAGGTTGTGTGTTAGATAGCAACAGATAACGGCATCCAGTTCTGTTATTATGTGGTTATGTACCCTGGGTCAAGACTTCCCCTCTGGACCTCAATTTCCATCCATAAAGTGACTCCACACTAGATAGCTAAGGTGCCTTTCAGTTCTGACAACCGGAGCCACAGTCCAGACAGTGTCTGCTAGGAATACAGGCAGAACAACTATTTCAGGAGTAGGTAAGGCAGCCACAGAGCAGGGGTCAAATGCCCTGGAGGGTCCAGATCAAAGGAGACAGTGGCTACAGCAGTGCAGGGCACACAGGTGCTCAGTAAATATATTATGGTTTGGATATGCAATGTTCCCCACAGGTTCATGTATTGACATCTCCATCCCAGCTGGTGGCGCTATTTTAGGGGAGGGGGGTGTAGAAACTTCAAGAAGTGGGTGCTAGCCAGAGGAAGGAAATAATGAGGATATGTCTTTGAAAGTTGTACTGGTCCCCAGTCTCCTCACCGCAACCTTTCTCTGCTTTACGCCATGAGGTGGGTAACTTCTGCCACGTTTGCTTCTGTGCGCGAGTGAACACCTGAGTGCTGTCCTCCTGCTGGCTGCATGTCAGCTGTGTGAGCCATCCTGGAAGGCTAGGGTTCCCATCTGCCACCAGAACCAACAACTGACACCTCTGAATCCATGAGCTAAATAAAAGAAACCTTCCCTTTTTTTAAGTCGAATGGATCAGGGCTTCAATCACAGTGACCAAAGCCTGACCGACACAAAATATCTCTCATTATCTGTTGCTTACAAGCTCTGTGAGTCTCATCTCCAAGTTTCCTGCCTGAAAAACAGACAACACAAATGTACCTAATTTTGCAAAATAGTCTTTGTGAAAGTTCCATGCAAAGTAATCAGCAGCAGCATGCAAGGAAGGCATGAAAAAAAAAATTGCCAAATATGTAAACACTAGGAGGACATAAGGGTATAAAGTCAAGGCAGGAGTCTCAAATGCTAACACTTGTCAACTCGGCTGTGCGGACCCTGGCAGGCAGCAGCCTCCCCAAGCCTGTATCTTAGTCCCCGTAAACAGATATAATGGGAGACATGTCTGGTAAAAAAAAAAAGCAGTGAGACTTAAATGAGGCCTAGCAGGTGAAAACATCAGTTGGGCAGTCATCGTAATGTGATGCATGTGGGATGGGGTGCATGCAGGGAGCCAGGGCCTCAGTTATCCAGATCTTCGGCCCTCCACTTCCTGGGTACTGGGAGTGCAGGCATGCATCACCACATCTGGAAAAGGGGTGCTGAGCACGTAACCCACGGGCTCCTGCAAGCTAGACAAACACTCTCCCAACTGAGATTCCGGAAGGTATGTGTGTTTCTTAAGTACACAGAAGTTCAGCCAGGGACACGCCTTCCTACCTAACTTGTCTCTTTGGGACTCTGAAAAACTAGAAGCGTACACATCCAGGGACTCAGTCCATCCAGTGTGGCTTCTGAAAAACTGCCAGCCCTTGGAAGAGGAAGTCTTGGGCTCATTTTCCGAGGTACCTAACAAGGCAACAGCGCATTTGCATTTTACAGTCCATGCTTTTCCAAAACAAGGAGCAAGTGCTCTGTGGCTTTAACCCTGAAATCCCCAGGATGGCACATTCCTAGGGACTGACACTGCTCAACAGAGAGGTAGAAGCTAGGTACGAAGGTGTTTGGGGTAAGGGGTGGAGGGGGAGCAGACCTGCTTCCCCTTCTCTGCACAGGTCTTGGCTGCCATGGTATGTGAGCATGCCAGAATCCAGCATCAACTACAAAGAGCCTGAAGTCAGGATACAGTCCATAAAGTCAGCCTCTGCCTGTAGAAGCCCGGCCTGCCCTAGCTCTTCCTTCTCTGCTTAGCTGCTGCTGAACCCTGGCCCCCTGTGTTTCAGATCCACATCAGCCATGGCTCCTCCTCTTATTGACCACCACTGTCTGTGAATCCTGAGAGTTACTATAGAAACTACACCACGCAGCCCCCAGACATTTGCTCAGAAAAGAAATTACATGTTTAGTACTAGGGGAAGGGGAAAAAAAAAAAAAAAACCAAGAGTGGGATCCAGCAAGTTGGAGGCAAGCCTCAAGCACAGCATTTCTTGAGGTCGGCAATCACCTTCACTAGGTCACGTGACTACTCGTTAAAGGTACACATGTCCCTAAATATGTCAAGCTGCAACTGAGCACAGAAGAATTGAACTATTTTGTCCAAAACTATTATTTGGTTGGGTGGTTGGTTTTCTCTGATAGGATTATGTGGCCCAGGCAAGCCACTGACTCATAGCAATCCCCCTGCCTCAGCATTCCAACTGCAGATTATACTAAGAAATTGGACTTTTTTTGCAATTTGTACATACACACATTAGATTTTGACACCTAGCTGTGGCCAATTGCAGAGGCCAGTCAGAAAAGAATTAAAAGCAAAACAAAACAAAAATAACAAACCTCTAAATCTCATTATTCTTTTTACCTTAGTGCGTGTGTGTGTGTGTGTGTGTGTGTGTGTGTGTGTATGTGTGTGTGTGTATGTGTGTGTGTGTCACTGATAAGGCTGGAGACACAGTTCAGTGGTTAAGTGCGCACACACACTGCTCTTGCAGAGGACCAGAGTTCAGTTCCTAATGCCTGAATCAAGCTGCTCTAAAGTGCCTGTAGCTCCGACTCCAAGGAGCCTTCATTCACATACACATAACCACGAGCAGACACATAATTAAAAATAATAAAAACATTTTTATTATCTCACTGGTTAGCCAAGCAAGACAGAAGCCAATTTCTTAGGGCATGGGTATGCAAGAAAACTCAACCATAACCATAAAAAAAAAAAGTTATGCTTTTTTAAAAACTGCTTACCAAATCCACAGGCCCAGACATACATGAGCACAAACACCCCCTATCTTAGGCCAACCAGATCTATTCTGAGATAGAGAAGAGCCAGCGATAAGATCTTGGCTGACAGCTCCCCTCTGGTTCCAGCTATACCTCAGCAATGAGCTCTGCCTTCCAAGGTAGAGTTTAACATCAACAGGGTGAAGGGGATGACAACTCTAGTTCTAGCAAATTTCATCATTGAGAAAAGCTGTTTTTGTTGTTGTTGTTGTTGTTGTTGTTGTTGTTGCTGTTTGGGTTGTTTTGGTTTGGTTTGGTTTTGGGGGAGGTATGATTCACCAATTCCTAATCTGCGTGAGAAGAGGGGAGGAAATCTAAGGACAAGTGTGGCCTTTGGGCATCTGACACTTCAAAGATGTTTTTGCACATTCAAGGAAATAGACACCTGATGGCAGTCCTTGCACAATATCCTAACCTGCGGCCGCCGAAGAAGAGAGAACGAAGCAAGTTTGCCTCCTCGTCAAAAGTCCTGTTCTCAAAACCACTCAAACCCATTCCCTACAGAGCCCCCGGAAATTGCACTCAGTGACAAGCGACAAGCATGCTGGGTCCCTGCGTCCTTCTTTAGGTTATAGGTTGGGGGAGTAAGGCAGGGCACCAAGCAAGAGCACTTGTTCAGGAAAACAGCGGAAACTCCACAGCAGGTCTCAGCAGCCAGAACTCCTGGCCCAGAGAGGTGCCTCACCCTCACAGGGTCGCCCATCTTACACACAAGCACTAGGTCCAGCGCGCAGGTTCCCACTCCACCCCTACCCCCCCCCCCCCAAGCGTGGCTTTGGCCTTGGCCCTGCAAATTCCAGTCGTCTGGGCTAAATTCTTCATCAGCAACTGCTGAGATTTAACAGGGCACCACAAAACTGGAAAGCAAGTTTCACCCTACCACACTACACCAATGACGGGCACATGCAAAAGAGTACTGCCAAAAGCAGCCGTTTGGGAAGTAACTTTAACACCTAGACTCAGCTACTTGGATATTTTTTTTTTAAACATATATTTTAACCGGTCAGGAAACAGGCATTCTCCTTTTAAAAGACCTCCCCGAGAAAGCACCACTCTCATGGGAGCCCAGCAGGTAAATAACACCAGCGCTTCCTTAAAGCTTTCTAAAGAACCAGGCATGCAAGCTGCTCTGCACAGGCTTCTCCGGGAAGTAACTCAATCCAGCCTTGGCGGGCAAGGATGGGGTGTCTGCAGGTGGAAGAAGAGGGTGAGGCAGTACACCTCAAACTTTGCAGGTGCTCTTTTTAGCTGGGCAGCAGCTGAGAAAGGCCTAACTCACCGGCTCTGAGTCCAGGACCGCTGCCATCCCATCCACCCAGACCTGCCCCCTCCGAGTACTGCCCTCCCCGTGGCCCCTCACCTTGGCCTCAAAGGAGATGCCATGCTGGAAGGCGTCCTCGTTGTGCAAAGGGATCCGCAGGTCGTGCCCATCGTCCACAAGGTTGTACTTGGTTTTGCTGGGCATGGTGACCCGCGGTGGACCCGCTGCTCCAGGGGCGGCGGGGGCGGCGGCGAAAAAGAGCTGGAGAGACGCCGGGAAGGCAACCGTGTGGTCGGGCGAGGCGGCAGCGAGGACCTGGGTGGTGCGGTGGGCAGCCTGGGTGCCAGGCGATGGCGGGGTGGGGGGTGGGGGGACCCGGAGCAGAGCGGAGGGCCGAGCGGCAGGGGCGGCGCGGATGCGGCTGGCGCGAGCAGCTCGGTGGCCGCGCTCTGGCTACCGGGAGGCGGGCAAGGCGGCCGGGCAGGAGGGAGCAGGAGGCGCAGAGTCCCCAGACCGGGACGCCGAGCGAAAGGCGCACGGCCCGAAGCGGGGCTAGACCGGGAGCCCGATCCCGAGCTCGGCGCGCACGGCCCGGGACGAGGAAGAAAGGCGGCGGCGGCAGTGGCGGCGGAGCGGGGTGCCTGTCACGGAGACGCCGGATCGCCTGCCAGCCCGCGGCTCCTCCTGCGGGGCGGGACCGGGCCGACTCCTCCCGCGCGCCAGAGCCCCGCCCGCCGCCGCCGGGTCCGCCCCGCGCCCCGCGCGCGCCCAGCAGGTGAAAGTCCCCGCAGCGCCTAGCCTGGACGCGGGAACTTCGCCCTGGCCAGATGGCAGGACTGTGGCGACCCAGGCGCAGTCGGCTCAGCTGGTAGCAGCGAAACAGCATCGCCTTACATTTGCTTGTTTGTTTTGTTTGAGAGCGAGAAAGGATGGGTGTTTGTTGGGTTGTGTTTTCTCAAAAAGACCCAAGATCTGTTTCCAGATACCCACGGTCTGGGCCGCTTTAATTAAGATTCCCGCGAAATCCAAATAGCGAGGTTGGGGGGGGGGGGTGCTTTCTCCAGTGCTTTTTGTCCCTTTGGGTTTGTGGCTTGCATTTGGGTGCACAAGAGGGTGTCTTTGTGACGAATTTAAATATTTAAAAGTTGTCAGCCACCTGGAACTGGAGAAGGCTGAAAATGGAGCACTAGAGACAAGAAATTTCAGAAAGATCTTATGTCCTTAATTAAACATCTAAAACTGGTTATTGATTTTTTTTTTAAGTTTCCAAAATTCTGTGAGGTTTCTTAATAACGAAGATATGAAGCAGCCATAGCTATAGGAGGATTTAGAGACCGAACATCAGTGTGTGTGTGTGTGTGTGTGTGTGTGTGTCTGTGTCTGTGTGTGTGTGTGTGTCTGTGTCTGTGTGTGTGTCTGTGTGTGTGTCTGTGTCTGTGTCTGTGTCTGTGTCTGTGTCATAGTTTCCTCTGAGATTGAAACATTCCACCCTGGAGGGAAGCTCCCGAAACAGGAAGGTAAACAGCTCAAAGTAGTTTCAGGAAGTTCCTGAAACTGGCCAGATCCACTAGGCCCCTCCCTGTCAGAGTAACCAATAAAATCAGAGAGTCTCTGATAAGGTGGAGCTAAACAGCTAAGAAGGCTGTGAAACTGGACCAGCTGCACGGAAGAAGCAGAAACCAGCCCATTGGTCTGCAAGATGGCCTGCAAATGATCATGGTCGGTTGGAAAGGACACTCGGCAACCTGTTGAGCTGCTTGTAGGCTTCGCACCGTGCTCCAGGTTCCCGGCTTTTGTGAGCCATCAATCACCCTTCTGGCCCCCTATGCCTTGGGGACGCAGCTGTCTTTGAGTCGTTTCTGTTCCTGTAAGTAACCTCTCATCCATATTCCTGTAGCAACCCCATAAAAGTCATTGGTTCAACCAAGTTGGACTTCGGTGGTAGTGAGTTTCCTATGGGGTGAATAGATGTTTGCTCTGTCTCCCCAGGAAAAGTTTGTCATACAACATTCAGATACATAGTAGCTGCAGTTTTACCCCTTCAGAGAGCTCCAGACTCCCCAACAGTAACCAGCCCAGCTAGTGTCAAAGCTGAGATCCCTGAGCCAAAAAATGATCAACTTTTTGTTGTACCGACCTGTTCGGTTGCTAATATCATCAACATAACGAGATATCAGAATCTCCTAGGAGACAGCCCCTCTGATCGTGTCTGTGAAGAAGGCTCAATGCTGGGTATCTGAGATGGGAGGACTCATCTTCACGGTGAGGGCGCACCAATCCATGGGATGAGGTCCAGAAGAGAGTGAAAAGGAAAAAGTGAGCTGCGGGCCAGTAGTCATCTCTCTCTGCTCCCCGGCTTCGACTGCAATGAGACCAGCTGCCTCAGGCCTGCGCCACTTTGCGGTTTCCACCATGACAGACTATGCTGGAACAGGGAAGCAAAACAAATCCTTCCTTCCTTTCTTAAGTCGTGTTTTGTCAGGTATGTGATCACAGCAGCAAGAGAAGTGACGAGTGCATCTGTTTGGTCTAGGTTTTGTCTTGGTCTAGGTTTGGGTTTATTTCTCCCAGTACTGAGGAGTAAATCTACCATTGAGCCCCCTCTCTTTAGGTTGAAAGCAGGGTCTCACTAAATGGCCCAAGCTTTCCTTAAGCCTACAATCCTCCTGCCTCATCCATTGTCTTCAGTGACAGGCATTACAGGCCTGCGTCACCAGGCCCAGAATAGCCCCACCTTTAATGCTTTGTGAACACATCCGCCCAAACCATTGTTCGTTGCATAGGCTACCTTTGACATCTCCATGAAACACCCCCAAAGAAACCAATCTGTGTCATCTCCGTGATAAATGTATGCAAGCAAACACATTATTGCACTGCTGATATTTCTTATCTCGTCTCCTCGGGTGAAAGTGCAGCCGCCCTTTGCTATACACTGCTGTTCCCTGTCTGCAGGAATTCCCGTGAAGAGACAGCATCTTTCTGGGATATCTCCCTAAATAAAAGCTAGCCAGTGACTAGAGCAAATTAATCACATACATTATGCTGCACAGACTTTATTATATCCGTAAATATTAGTAAGAGCCAAAAATAATTTGCACGGAGGAAATGCACCAGTAACCTTTTTATAAATACAAGACCCAAAGCTCTAATCAGGCCTGTTTGACTCTTTGAATGTCACCGTGGTTTTAATATGCATCAGAAATGCGCCTTTTAAAACCTGGCACAGTAACTCAGCAATTTAAAGGCAAAGCCGCTAAAGAACTTTTATTTACATCTTATAGTCTATCCCAAATTAAGAATGTTCCCTGGCTCTCAGAGGCCTTTTCTTCTAGATTAACTTTAACCTCACTGGACAGATGAATTTGCCATAATTTCCTAAGACTGTAACAAATTCTGACTAGACATGACACAAAAGGGCAGGAGGCCTGAAGCTCTCTCAGGGTCTGGCATGGAGAGTCCTACATAGAAGACACCCAATAATTATTTATGAGGCAGGATAATGATAAGGCTAATATCCGTTAGTTTTCTGGTGTGTCTCGCACTGTTCTTCGCGTCTCAACTTTGCCTCATATGATATACACGTCAGCCCTAGCAGACTGCATGAAAAAGCTGAAGTACGAAGAGATTTTCATAACTTGCCAAGGTCACAGTACAAAGGAGTGGAGCCAGAATCCCATCCGAGTGAACCCTATTTCAAAAGGTGGACACTGGCTCTGCAGTGCTTTCACTTGCAAATAAGACACATGCGAAACTCGAGGTTTATGACTGCTTTCAGTGTGTATTGTTGCTAGCCTGTATTCCTTCTGTTTCAGAGAGATGGACTGTTCCAAAAATCAGAGCCTGTTCTGGTTTGGCCTCTGCCTTCTTTCACGTCAGCACCAGACAGGCATGCAAACAGCCTTCTTTCAGAAAACAATGGATATCCACAGTGATTTCCTTTTTTTAATATTTTTAAAGCGATATCAATCTTTTTTTTAAAAAAACACCTTTAAATACAACTGAATATTATTTCAGAATTTCCAAGACCATTTAGGGAAAAAAAAAAAGCAAATAAAATCTTGATTTCTCTTGTTCTCTGTTTTTCTGTTTTGTTTTAGTTTTTGTGTTTTCTGTTGAGTTGGGCTCTCACTCAATAGCCCAGATAGCACTTAAGTATTCAATACCCCTGCTTCGGCTCCAACATTGTTTCAGCTGCAGACCTGCACCGCCAGGCCCATCCTGCTTCCGGTTTTGAAGCAAACTCTTACTGTGTAACCCAGTCTGGACTGGAACTCTTGATTCTCCTGCCTCAGGCCTCACCAAGTGCTGGCGTTGCAAGTGTGCATGGCCACACAGAACTCCTTCCTGTTGGTATTATCTATGTATTTGCATGAAGAAAAAAAAATGTATTTCTTTTTAGTGTGAGGGAACTGAATCCAAGGCTTTGTACACAGTAGGCAAGTGTTGTACCCCTGAGTTACACCCCCCCCCAGCTCTTCTGTATCTTAATCATTACATATGAAAACTTAATCTGAATTATATTTCATTTACATAGAAATTGCTTATTTATAAAAATACTTCCTGTGTTAACTTTGTTTAGTTATTTTTTTTTTAAGATTTACTTATGTTTATTTTAAGTATATGAGTGTTTTGCCTGCGTGTATGGGTAGGCACCATGCTTACGTACTCTTGTTGCCCTGGGGCTGAAGTCACAGACAGTTGTAAACTGCCATGTGGGTGCTGGGAACCAAACCTCGGGCCTCTGAAAGAACAGCCAGTGCTTTGAACCTTTGAACCGTTGCTCCAGCCCCTTAACTTTGTTTAAAAATTAATTGTAGAGTCTATGTGTAGCAAATGCCAGTAATTATAGTACACAAGAGGCCAGGAAGTGGAGGCAGGAAGGTCAAGGCCAGTCTGGGCTATGTTGCAAGACCCTGGCTCAAAAATAAATAAATAAATAAAAACAAAAAGTCGAATTGGGGACCGCAGAGATGGCAGTAGTTAAGAGCACTTGCTGCTGTTCCTGAGGATGTGCATTCTCTTACCCACACCCACACAGTGGCTCACAACCCCCTGGAGCTCTAGTTTCAGGGGATCTGATGCTGTTTTCTGACCTTGCTGGGCATCAGGCATGAAAGTGATTCTCAGACACACAAGTAGGCCAAGTACCTCAATGCATTAAAAATAAAATTTTTAAAAATCAAAATCAGGCTGGGTGTGTGGTGGCACATAACTTTAATCCCAGGACTCAAGAGGCAGGGGCAAATGAATTTCGAGGAGTTCCAGGCCAACCAAGGCTACATATCGAGTAAGACCCTGCCTTAAAAAAATTAAAAAAAAAAAAAAAAAATTGAAAGAAGCTGTGGTTATAGTTTAGTGGTAGAACACCTGCATAGCAGCTCAGTAATCTTACCATCACACAATAATAAACGAGTTGAGATTTAACAGTAAATCTTAAGGTTTTTATAACATGTAGAATTCAAAACACAAATTTGCTCTCGATTTCAACCTTGTGGAGATACAGCTTAGTTTCACTCCCCAGGACTGAAAAAATAAATAGACAAGCCCTACTTTGAATTACTAATGGAGTCTTACTTGAAACCACATGAGCTGTGCACTGTTCTTACTGTCCTTTGACAGGAGAGAAAAACCGAGGCTGAGAGAAGGAAATAGTTTGCACTGATGGACAAGACGTAAGGCCCTGGAATCCTTGCATGAACATAGCCAACAAAAATGGGGGGGAAAATGTGTTAGCTTGCTAAATCCTGCCCAGACACACTATGATGGCTGATCTTGGCTGTCTACTGACCACACGAGAACTCAACCAAGCCCCGAGCTTTGAGGCACTATGACTATATGAGGGGTCCTTTTCATCATATTATCTGAAGCAAGAAGATTCACCTAAAGACTGGGCTGCACCTTCCAGTGGTAGCCCAGATAAAAGAATACAGAAGAATGAAGCTTTTCGCCTGCTTGCTTTCACTCTTTTTGGGTGGGGGGAGGTGGTTGTTGTTGCTTTGCTTTTTGAGACAAGGCTTCTCTGGGTAGCCATCCTGGAACTCACTCTGTGGATCAGGCTGGCCTCAAACTCAGAGATCCACCTGCCTCTGCCTCCTGAGTGCAGTGCTAGCTACCACAGCCCAGCTTTGCTTACTGGCCAAACTCATCTATCCTGTGGCTACAGAATTCTTGCATCACAATTAGAACTGACCTCCTCAGGATCCCAAGACAGGCTGAAGGCCAGTAACTCTCTACATTTCCCGCATCAAGCTGGGATCAAGTCTTAATAGACAGAGCAACTGCCAATGCCCATGCCATTCACTGTGAGGCAGCTGTTGTTTGGAACGGCTCAGGCTGCATCCTGAAATCAGAACATAGCTTACTCTGAGCTAAATAGCAGTGAAAACAACCAAGGAATGTGGGACTGACGTCACACCCCTCACCGCACCCCGAAAGGCATGTTCTGCCATGGAAGAGGTAACAAGAACTCATAGCCATAGAACAAAAGATCCTATGTCAAAGCATGCACCGGTCACACTGGTGGACAGCTTCTTTGCTTCTCATGACTCTCCTGGGGAGATGTAAAAGACATGTCTGTTCACCAAAAACAAGAAGAAGCTCACAGATAAAAGAAAGATTCCTCGGGCTCAGTTTATTGGAACCTGCCTCAGTTTCCTACCCCGTAAGATGCTTTAGCATTTCTACATTCTATGCACTGGAGCAGAAGACAGAGGTAGTTATAACATCGGGAGAGGTTGGCACACGCCTGTAATCCCAGCACTGGGGCCAGGCAGATCTCAGTGAGCTCAGCAGCAGCAGCCTGGTCTACAAAGCCAGTCTAGGGCTACAGGGAGAAACCCTATCCAGAAAACAAACAAACAAAAAAACCAAAGACCAAAAACAAAAGGGGGAGATTCTAGGGAGGTCTTGTACCTTTCCCTTCCTTTCTCCAAGAAGAAATGCCAACACCCTTATTGCTCTGCGGTTCAGTTCTGTTCTGTCCCCATGACGGCTGCCACAACCCCTGTAGGTCCCCACAGCTGTGCTGCTTCGTGATGATCAGGGGTCAGTCAAGCCCAGAGAAAACAAAAAAGATTTAGATTTAGAATTTATCAAGCATAACAAAAGCCTAAAATGTTCTGATCAGCAGCTAGGTGTGACAATGGCTTAAGCCTGCAGTCCCAGCACTTGAAATATTAAGGCAGGAGGATTGCCGTGAGTTCTAGTCCATACCGGACTAAGTGTGCATGAGAAGTGTTCTCCAGAGGCTCACACATTTGAGCCCTTGGTCCCCATTTGCTGTTGCTGTGCACGCATCTTTAGAAGGTGGAGGTTGCCGGAACAAGTAGTCACCACGGTGGTGGGCTCTGAGATTCACAGCCTTGCCCTGCTTCTGGCTCACCCTCCCTGCTTCGAGTTAGTGGCTAAGGATGTGCCCTTTCAGTCTCTTGCGCCTGAAGCTTGCTCCCATGGCTCTACCATAATGGAGTCTTATCCCTCTGGCACCATAAGCCCAATTAAACACTTTCTTGCTTGTTGTCATGGTATTTTATCATAGCAGCAAAAAAGTAACTGATGCACACACAGAATAGATAGAACAAAACAGAGTATTATACAAATAAAATATCACACATTGACAACATATTATTTCCCACCAGTGGGTAATACTTGCCTCAGAAGGCTCCTGAGTGGAGTTACAGTTATGTAGTGTCGTACCCTCTTCTCATACACAGTACTGTCTTTATCTGACAGTGTTTGTGGGGAATCTAGAACTAGAGACCGTTAACCCATCTTAGAGGATGGCAATGAAGATGTTCCATGATTGGGGCTGGAGAGATGTCTCAATGGTTAGGAGTGCTCATTGCTCTCTCAGAGAACACACATGGCAGCTCAGAACTGCCTAGAACTCCAGTCCAGGGGGATATGACACCTCTTCTGACCTTCAAGGGACCAGGCATACATGTATACATACATACATGCATACTGTGAAAGAATTATATAGTCATGAAAACATCTTTCCTTAAAAAGATATTAAGTCATTTCCCTTTGGGGAAGAAAAAATAGCATACTCAGATATGTGTGGTGGTACATGCCTTTAATCCCACCACTTGGGAGGCAGAAGGGAGCAGATCTTTGTTAGTTCAAGGCTAACTTGGTCTACATAGTGAGCTCCAGGCCAGCCAGAGCTACATAGTTAGATCCTGTCTTACTACCCCTTGCTAATCCAAGTTTGGTCTAGGATAGTCTTTGCTATGTGAGATGCTCTCCCAGTAAGAAAGATGACCCTCTTGGGTGTGGTGGAGCACATACCGAGCAGGAAGATTACTGAGAGTGCAAAGTCGCCTGGGCTCCTGTCTCAAAAGGTGTAAAACAAATGGGCAGGTATGATGACTCATGCCTGTAACCTCAGCACTGGAGAGACTGAGTCAGCAAGGTTAGCACAAGTTCAAGGCCAGCTGGGGCTACTTGGTTGAGACCTTGATTCAAAAAGAAAAACAGAAAGAAAAGAAAGAAAAGAAAAAGAAATGTATCCTAAAAAGTACCATAGATTGTGTTGAGGGGCCCATGTAGTCTACCTGCAGCACTATACCACCAGTAATTTTAAAGTATGTCTCTTTCTATAAAAGTATGTGCATATTCTGTTTTTATAAAGCAAATGTGCTGTCAAGTCCACTTCCTGATGGGAATGCCTCTGAGACACCTAGCTTTCCCCAACAGCCTGCGGGTCCAGGTCAAGTAAGGAGGGCGAAGGCACAGGGGATATGCCTGACTGCAGCATCTTCTTCCTGTGCTGCCTTCCCACACACATCCCTGGACCAGAAAGTCATGACACATGTGCTCCGTACCAAAGGTTATGGCCCTGGGCCCTGTGGTGCATATCTGTGGTCCCAGAGACTAAGGAGCTGCAGAAAGAGGACTCCTAAGGCCCTGAGATTGATGCCAGCTGCCTGACAATGGTAAGGATTTAGGAGAGGTGAGAAAAGAGACAAAGTCTTAAGAATTTTCAGCTGAAGAATCAAGTTAAGTTCTTAGCATGTTTAGAATTCCATTAGATAGTATAGGCATCTCATGCTTGTTTTTAATTCACAAGCTTAATTTTCACATTAAACTTAATAACCGTGCTTATTGGATCTACTCTGTATTTCAGGCAAGAAATCCTTTTGATTCATTACTTTGTGATAAATAACAGTAACATCACAGCCCGGCACGGTGGCGCACGCCTGAAATCCCAGTGCTCAGAGAGGCAGAGGTAAGTTTGAGGCCAACCTGGTCTACAAAAAGAGTTCAGGACACCAAGGCTACCTTTCTGAGAAACCGTGTCTCGAAAAGCCAAAAATCAAAAACCAACAACAACGAAACAAATAAGTAACATTCCTTTTATTAAGTGTTCCTGCTATAAGGTTTTTTCACCAGTAACAACGGACATAAGATAGTGTTGCACCCTTGATGAAAGACTTTGAAGTACAGAAGGTAGCGTGTAGTCCAAGCATCAAAGCAAAAGGCAACATTTCTGTACAGCATGAAGGGGGAGAGAAATCACTGGGGCTCCATGATCAAGTAAGGTTCAAAGAACAGGTCTGGCTTGAGTTGAGTTTGAAAGGGGGAAAGGAGTTTGACAACGCAGCAGACATGGAGATGGGGTCTTTGGAGACATTTAGTCTGCAAAATGTCCTTAGGGGGCTGTAGGAAGATAGGCTCCCAGGAAGGAGTTTCTCCTGGGAGCAACTGGTGATGAAGCTGGCAGCTGCTGGAGATAGCCAGGGGAGGGCTTCCGAACTCGGCTTGATGACTCTATTTCATCAGAGTGTCTGAACTGAGGGTGCTGATGCGCACGTGTGCACGCGCGCACACACACACACGCGCGCGCATGCATACACACACAGACACACAATTTGAGGGGGAAGAGGAAGGAAAAAAAAGAAAGGAGGGAGGGAAGGAAGGAAGAAGGTAGAAAGGGAAAGGGAGAGAGAAGGACAGAAGGGAAGGAGGGAGGGAACGGGAAAAGGAAAAAAACCCTATCTGTCCAGAGGTCTTGCCTTTTTATTTTAAGAAGCAACTAGAAGCTTCTGCCTGAAAAGCAGCCAAGGATACATTTGCCAAACATGCACCAGGCTCTGGGTTCAGTTCCCACAGCCACCACCATCACTGCTGACAAAAGGTTTGACACTACAGGAAATGAGTAGATTATCAGTTCTATAAAGGTACAGAGTGGCCAGACGATTCTTGCACTTGTATTTTGTATCTACAGATAAAAGATGATGAAGAAGAGAACATTTCAATCAATTCAACTCAGTATCTCTGAGCCCAAAGTATCTCTCTACTGCTCGCCTCAAATAGCTCTTACTTTTGCTTTTATTCCATTTAAGCTTTGGTCTTTTTCATTGAGTGACAAACTGAGTTCTGTTGGTGTGCTCATTTGTTTGGTGTACTTTTTAAGTTGTCTAGAGTAGTCTTGAACTCTTGGACTGAGTATAGAGATGCATGCCCTATGCCTGTCCTTACCCCCTAACACACACACACCCTCTCTCTCTTCTCTCCTCTCTCCTCTCTCCTCTCTCCCCTCTCCCTCTCCCTCTCCCTCTCTCTCTCTCTCTCTCTCTCTCTCTCTCTCTCTCTCCCTCTCTCTCTCTCTCTCTCTCTCTCTCTTTCTCACGCATGCATGTGCGTGTACGCAAAACACATGCACTTTGACAAAAAATTTTCTCATTTACTTCCTCTACTGAAAATTGATATTAAGGCTTCTACTTTTAACCCTCTAAACTTTACTGTTCCTAAATCTGGAACTATTTCCATTAGCCATCTATTTAAAACACAAGGAAAGCCAGCTGCTAACTTTACAAAGTTGGGGCTTGTCTATTCCACGGAGTCTATCCTATGAAATTGTAATGGATCTTAGTTTCTCTTTATAAAACCCACATTCTCAAGATAAGATGATACAAGGGTTGTAAAAAGACCATAGGAACCATTGGGGGTGCGATGGTAATATAGGACATAATATTTCATTTAAAAACTTCTCTTTGGAGATAGAAGGCTTTTAGGCCGTTTGGAGCTATTTTTGTTGTTGCTGCTGTTTTAATTGGTAACTAGGGCCACTGAGATAGCTCAGCGGGAGAAAGGACTAGATATTCAAGCCTAATGGCCTGCGCTTGGTCCCCAAAGTCTATGTAAACGCAGAAGGAGAGAACCAACTCCATAAAGCTGTTTTTTGACCTCCACCCACATGCCTCCTCCACCTAACACACACACACACACACACACACACACACACACACACACACACACACACACAGAGAGAGAGAGAGAGAGAGAGAGAGAGAGAGAGAGAGTAGAGTTTTAAATAGATGGATCAGTAAAGGACCTGGATGATACAGAATTTGCTTAGCCTGCAGAAAGCCCTGAATTTGATTCTGGCCACCACAAAAACTAAGCAAACAGGCGTCCTCCAAACCACCTCAAAACACACACACAGACACACACACACACAGACACACACACACACACACAAATGCTAGAAAGAAACAAGAAGGCACCGATGGCACAATTTGGTGGTGGAGTGGTTGCCTGGCATAAGTGAGTGCCTGGATCCCATCCCTGGCATGGTGAGTCATAAAACTTAAAAGCAAACAAGAAAGGACCGTACAGGTGTGCAGTCCAACCAGGTGTGTTCCCACTCACGGGACCAGGGCCCCACTTCGCACTTCATGTGTTCTACGAGCCCCAAGTGGTTTCGCAGAAACAGGTTCTGCTCTGCACACTCTGGTGCTGTCTTTTGAACTTCACACAAAGTAGGTGGCACAGTATGTTTTTCCAGCCAACGAGGCAGGAGCTCCGATTCAGCCTTAGCAGTTTTCCATCATTAGCAGCTGCCTCATTCCCTTTAAAAGGTCTTGTAATCTTTTTTATAAATCCCTTGACATCACCAGCTGGCCCCCCCGGAGCATTTTTCTTGCGACCATGCTGGAGGGGGCCTCAGAATTTTCCACCCCTCTGAGCGACCTCCCTGTGCCACTTACCGGCTGAAGGCCACGTCTGTAACTTGAGCTTCATGTATGTGATAACACTTTAACTGCAGCCAGCTTTAATTCGGAACAAATGTTCCTCGTGTTCATACCCTTTTGCAAAGACATCCCAGCCTAATGGATAGAAGAGTGAGGGGATCAGGATGAGGGTAGGGGTAGAACCGGGTGGGATGTCCAAACCAAAATCCGATTGCCCCCACACAGTGGGCACTCATCTCCTAGCAGCCCCAATCACCTTTCCTAGGATGACAACAGAACTTTTGTCCCTTCCTATATATTGTGCATCTGCTGCACTCAGCGCCCAAGAAGAGTCCTTGCCATGGTGGGATGGAGTGGACTAGAGAACCAAATATCTGAGGTAGCAGAAGTTGCCGTGGGTATAGGAATTGCCAAGAAGCACGTGACTGAGGGGACCAAGGCGCACTCCTTTCAGAACAGGTAGGTAATTACTTGCCCTGTGTTCATAGCACCACTATCCACCAAAACTTTGCAAAAAGTAAAGAGGCAACTCAAGTTGCCAACTGAAAGACGGCTGGATAAACAGCAACATGGTGTCTACGTTTAACAGAGTTGTGGCCTTGAAAGAGGAGGCAGATCTTGGAAGCTGCTTCAGTGTGGACCAACCTTGAGGACTTAAGCTAAGTGAAACAAGCCAGTTGCAATAAGACAGACACTATTCTTCCCCTTAAATAAGATACAGTTTGATGGGTACAAAGTTTCTCTTCAAGGTGATGAAGATGTTTAAGGGATGGGTAGGGGGTGGGTCTGCCAGAGGGCTCAGTGGGAGAAAGGCACTTGTTGCTAAGCCTTAAGACCTGAATCCAATCCTCAACGCCTACACGGCAGAAGGGGAGAAGCCATTCCACCACCCTGTCCCTTGACTTCAGGCTAGGGCTGTAGCTCAGCTCATGGAGGATTTGCATAGCATTCACAAGACCCTGATTTCGATCCCTAGTGCCACACAACTCCAGTGACCCCAGCACATGAGAGATGAGTAGGAAGACCAGAAACTTAAGGCCATCTCCAGGTACATAGTGGATCTGAAGTCACCCTGGGCAACACAAGACCTTCTCTCCTTTAAAATAAAAGATAAAAGGCAGGCTGCCAGGATGGCTCAGCAGATAAACACACTTGTCACCAAGCCTGGTGACCAGAGTTTGACCCCTGGACCCTTCACTGGAGAAAGGGAGAAGCAACTCCTGCGTGTTTTTCTCTGACCTCCACACAGTGTCCTGGACACACAAACACAGTCAGCCCATCAATGTGAAATCAATGTCCATTCTGCTGACGAAGACGACATTTTCTGGCTGATCCTTATCTGCTAATTGAGACAGTCTGAAGTAAACAAATGTGTCCTGTTTTGTGGACGTTCAAGCTCTTCTGGAGACCAATTGGCAGTAACAAATGCCACGCCTGGGCATATTGGATCCACCTGAGACTCTGACGGAGGCCTGGGCAGTAGATACACAAGACACTTTTATGGCTTTTTCCATGGAAATTTTGACCTATTTTACTGCTAGAAGAGTTATGTGAAGCTGGTTTCAAGCTGAATTCCAAGGATAGGGCAAAATTTTCTTGTATTTACCAGGTGCCTGGAGGTCGATGTTACCTTCGTCTACATGCATTTAGTGAGCGCCTACCAGATGCTATTGTTATGTAAGACATCTGGCTACGTAGTAAATAGATATTCACTAGGTGCTACTGTGCTTTGAATAACATATATATATATGATATAAATTCTCTTCTCAAGAAATTCACCTTGATCTAAACAAGGTGTTAAGACTGACTGACCTCACGCCTGGAGTAGTAGTACATGCCTGCAATCCCAACACCAAGGAAACTGAGGCAGGAGGATTGTCATGATTTTAAGGCCAGCCAGGGCTACATAGCAAGGCCCTGTCTAAATAGCCAAAGAGGATTGGTATCTAGGTATGCACATGGTACAGAAATAAAACAGAAAAGAGGAGTCAAAATGATGCTATAAGGAATGGCAGCAGGGGACCCTTCTACCATCCTTTGTGTGCCAGCCTGGGGTGAAGGGGGTGGAATGGAGAACCAGAGGAAGTGCTGTGGGGGAAGCAGTATTCGAGTCCAGCACTGAAGAATTATATTACTCCATAAGCAAGAACAGAGATCATTCTGGGCAGAGAGAAGAGTCAAAAGAGCTTTGGGCTCGTGTCATTGAAGCCAGAGCACCCCAGCTGCCTCTGCAGATCCGTTCTGACTTTTGGTCTAGGAGCTGAGTCCTGTTCAGTTGTCCAGGGAGCTCTCAGGCCTTTCCCAGGTTAACTCCAGAACCCTGGTCATCGAGGGTTAGGAGGACACACTTGAACTCACCTGGACTCAGACCTCTGTCCTGTCACTGTGTATATCTGGCCAGAAAAGGAAGAGAGCTCCACAGTGCTTTCTCCTCCTGTTTTAACTAATAGAGGACTTTTTTTTTTTTCAAGACAGGGATTCTCTCTGTAGCCTTGGCTGTCCTGGACTCTCTTTGTAGACCAGGCTGGCCTCAAACTCATAGAGATCCACCTGCCTCTGACTCCCTGCAACTGCTGAGATTAAAAGGCATATGCCACCACGCCTAGCTTAGAGGAAAGGGGAATAGAAAATGTAGTTGTTTATTTTGAGATCTTTTTTTTTTTTCTTTTTTGGTTTTCTGAGACAGGGTTTCTCTGTATAACCTTTGCTGTCCTAGACTCCCTTTGTAGACCAGGATGGCCTTGAACTCACAGCGATCCGCCTGCCTCTGCCTCCCGAGTGCTGGGATTAAAGGCATGTGCCACTGTGCCCGGCTCTGAGATGGTTCTCTACAGGAAAAAAAAATGACAATGTCCTGGGCAGGGAAAGTCTAATTTGCTTATGGGATAGTTTTTGCATTTGTGCATGTGGACACACTCACACTAGACACACTATAGATACACACAGTGTAACACATGTACTCACATACTACAGACACATTATAGACATACAAACACACATACACATGACACACTGTACACACATGGCATAGACACACAATAGGCATGCATGCGCGCGCACGTGCACACACACGCACATGCACACACTAGATACACTGTACACGCATGGTATAGACACAACAGGCAGACAGGTAGGCACGCACATGCATATACACAGGCACACATGAGTACACACGCTCATATACACACACACACACACACACACACACACACACACACACACACACACAAAGCGGATTCCAACAGCAGAAACTCATCATCCACCAATGCTCTGCACTCGCTACTCCTCAAGACAAAAGCATCAAACCCTGGATTTCACAGCCCAACGCTCCACGAGCTTTGAGGCCACCCTCTGCTGGCTCCAGGTTATTAATATTTGCTGCTGTGGAGGGAAGAAACAACTGCCCCACAAGGAGGGAAAGGAAGACACGTACTGATATGCCACATGTAAGGAAGACTTCCAGAGCTCCCTCGGAGCCAAAGAGCAGAAGAAACCTTTGTCTTGTTAGGCCCACAGCTCTGGAGGCCAGCGATGCCCGAGCTGATTGACCACTCGACTCACGCAGTCATTTCCAAAGTCTACATGGCAGCTGTGGCTGCCATATTATCCGGTTCATCATGGTATGGGCTGTGGCAGGCAGAAACACTGAGAATCCAAAACTACTGTTACGGTTGTACGTAGGGGCCTATTGGGTTTATTTGAGTTTTGGGGTTGTTTTGTGGGGTGTTGTTGTTGTTGTTGTTTGTTTGTTTGTTTCCACTCCTTTTGTTATTGTCATCATTGTCATCATTTTCATATGGTTAGAATTTTCCATTTTAAAATGTTTTAAATCAGGACCATGAGCTGGAAACCTGAGTTTGGTCCCAGAAACCCACCTAGTAGAAAGAGATAACTGACTGTCACTAGTTGGCCCTTGGCCTTCATATATGCCCTGTCCTCACCACACTATATATATATAGCCAACATTTTAGAATGTGTTAGGCTGTATTTTTCATAATAACCAAAAAGTAAAAACAATTCAAATGTCTATGAAAAGATAAATGTAGTGTGTTGGATGTACACAGCGAGATAAGAAATATTAATTAAAGAAAAGAATTCCTGGGGCTAGAGAAATAGCTCCCAAGGCGCCAGTTGCTTTTCCAGACAACCTAGGTTCGGTTCCCAGCACCCACATGGGGGCTCACAACCATCTGTAACTCTAGTACCAGAAAACTGGGTGTCCCCTTCTGGCCTCTGTGAGTGCCAGACATGAACATGGTACACAGAAATACACGGGGCGGGGGTGGGGGGGGAACACTAACTCATAAAAAAAAAAAAAAAAAGACAAGACGAGAAAAAAAAAGAAAAAGAATTCTTAGCTGAGAGTGGTGGTGCAGGCAGGCCTAATGTTGTAGCATTTAAGAGCAGAAACAAGAGGATCAGCACAAGTTCAAGACCAGCCTGCTCTATATAGCAACTTTTGCAAGTTCCAAGTTGCCTAGGGCTACATGGCAGCCAGCACCGTGTTGGAGGTGGTTATGGTCTGTGGCTTCTGGCTGGATCACAGCATGACACAAGCACCCCCTTCAAGGGGCCTGCCTGTGGTCTGTGGAGAACGCACGGTTCTGCTAAGCCTGCCAGGACACAGGGTGTTTGTGGTGAAGAGGCAAAACCTGGGCCAGGAGCACATTGACATCTGAGCTTGCTGAGCTCAAGGGCTGGAGAGTCGGCTGAGTCTGGGGCCTGCGATGGGGAGGACTGTGCCTTCCACCTCTCCCTCAGCTTGTTGGAACCTGGCTCTGCACTCACTGCCCCTGCCTGCAACACACAATTGAAGGTCTTGGGAACTGTAGCAAAGTGGATTTCCTCTTTCCGTTTTCTTTCCTGGTAAATACAAATCTGATCCTTCCAAAGAAGGTAAAGGCTAAGAAAAAAATTCTGTCAAGTGCATTTTCACCAAGATAAATGCTTTAAAACAATGACAGTCGTGCATGACTTACAAGTACGTAACATACTTTCTATCACGTTGGGAGCTCTTGACTGATACTTGTTGTCAAAGGCACGTCATGGCGGCATTAGTGCTGCACTTGGACAAGAGGAGCCACCCACGTAACCTGGAGATGGAGCCCACTGGCAGAGTGTTCACCTCATACATGCAAGAAGGACCACCCAGCCTTGCGGAGATGTATTTTAGGGCTATGGATGTAGCTCAGGTGACAGAGTGCTTATGCAAGCATATGTCCCTAAATTCCATTCCAACCCTGCCTGGAATCTGGCACAGTGGCACATGACTGTAATCCAGCTAGGTCATCTTCAGCTACATAAGTAAGCTCAAGGCCACTGACCCTTAAGACAGCCCCTCCCTGCCCACCTCCACTCCCCCCCTCCCCCCCCCCGCCTTCTTAGTGCGCATGCGCACACTTTTCCCAAACAAACGAACGAACTAACGAACAAAAACCCCAGATGTGGCAGTTTGGTAATACGGCCCCCAGAACATCTCCTAGGCCCTATGACTAGACCTACCTATGAGCGTCTGTATCACCTGGCTCTTCAACCGCAGTGCATAAGCGGCATTGCCTGGTACCCTGTGGAGGTGTTTACAGCCTATTGGTTTTCTGGTCACCACTGTCGGTTGTCACATAGGTTGTAGGGAGCCAAACAAGGTAGAAGGAATCCACTCCTGTGCAAAGCACAGAACTACAGACTATATGTATAGGCTTCCTCCAGTGCCCCCAACAGTCTGTGACAAAAAGTGATGTCTGATAGTCAGCCTGAAGAAGACAGGTGCCAGGACTCAAGCCGCACAGGGAGTGCCGTTGACCTCGCTTACAAACCCAGGTTGTGAGCATCTCAGTCACCCAAAAGAAGTGGTTGTGGCAAGACCTCAGGAGTCTCTGATACATACAGTGGGGAGAATTACACATCTGGCGGTCTGCCCTTACCCATGGCTTCCGTCTTTCATATGTGTCCTGTGTTCAGCCACTCCTTACAGCTTACAAAGCCCCTTTTTATCTGTTAGCTCTTCTGATGCTCATGAGAACTTCGGAGGGAAAGGCGGCTGATCAGGGTTCCCCCTGTGTAGATGATGGAACTGAGACTCGACTCAGGTGGATTATGAAGTTTTCCAAGATCGCTCTAATGTAAAAGCAGCCTGGAGCTCGGACCAGCCCCGCATGCCCAAGGCAACCTTTTCAGGGCCCATGGGTTCCTTCATCTGCTCTGTAATCTGTCTGCCTACCCCTTTGTGGGAGGAGCTTTCTGAAAAAAGGAAGTGCTGTGAAGCCAAGACAGAAGGAAACCTAAGGTGCCTCCATACAACTCCCCTGGGAGAGCGGTCAACGCTAAGCTAGGAGGGCAATGCTTTCTAGAAAGGCTCCCAGCGACTCCATTGACTCCGTGGCTCTCTGAGCAATTTTCTTCTTTGGATGTCATTCCTGTTTCCTGGCCCCTGTTCCACATGATAGCCCTACAAGGCAAGAAGCTCAGTTTTCATGTTGTCCCCAGCACAGTGACAACAAAAGCCGGAATTTCGCACCTCCTCACCCCGGAGCACAGAAGACAGCCCTTTCTCACATTCCCCACATGCTCTCGTGAGCCCTTTGCAATGCCTGCGTTCTGAGTCCAACCTGGGCACAAACTGGGTCTGGGACGATGACCTAGGCCCCCTGCTAGTCTGCACATTTACCTTGCACAGAGCTTTCCTTCCTAAGGTGTGCTCCTAAGTGTCCCTTTTCCATCCTCAGCCGGGGCCAGGCCTTCAGTGCTGGCTTGCTTGCACGTGGTTGATTCATTCATTCACTCGGGAGCAATGCTGTACACAGGTGTTTTCTCTTTTCACGCCAATGAGTCACTACGAGGCAGAGCTGCGTGTGCAACTCAGGTTTGAAGAGAAAGCTCATCAGAGACAAATGTCTGTTTCAAAGGAGCTGTGAGGGAGGGGGAAGCCCTGAACACGCTCTGTTTGTGCTGTGTACCACTGAGATCTTCTGGGCTTTCTACCCTTAATCTGTCTCCTGGGACTCAGGTTCCTCTCCTGACACTGTAGTAACTGTTATGCTTTCCCAGCCATCATGCCATAAGTAATTTCTAGTGATGCTGAGATAGTGCCCAGGACAGGTACACTTTCAAAGGCTTCAGGAAATAAGAATGTATGATTTTTTGGGCTGTGTGTGTGTGTTTAAATCATTTATAGACATTCCTAACCAAGTAGAGCTCGGTTGAGCCCAGGAACTTGTTTTTGCTAAGCAATCACTACTGCTGTGCTGTGTCTCTAGACCTCTTTGGTATTTTTTAAATTTTGAGATCAGGTCTTAACCAGGTTGCTTGAGTTGGCCTTCAGTTTGTAAGCTTCCTGCCTCAGCCTCATGAGTAGCTGAAATTCCAGGCCTGCTCCACCAAGCTTGGCTTTCCTTATTATTCAGGGAATTTAAAGCTCTGTGTTTGGAGAGTGATCCGCCCACTGGACTGTGAGGACCGCTTTAGAGCTTTACAGCTGTGCTGACACCACACTGAGCTCAGTAACACAGCTGGGTATGGCCAGGTCTCGTCAAGCTCTGCCTCTGCTCTGTAAAGCTGAGCAGTCTCTGGTGCCCTCAAGGGGCAGAACTGAGAAATTAAAAACTCGTACAAGGTCTGTATATAGAACAAAGGCTCTCAACCTTCCTGATGCCTTGGCTCTTTATCACAGCTCCTCATGTTGTGGTGACCACCAAACATAAAACTATTTTTGTTGCTACTTCACAACTGTAGTTTTGCTACTGTTCTGAATCATAATGTAAATATCTGCATTTTCTGAGGGGCTTAGTCAGCCCCCCTAAAGGAGTCACTACCCATCTGCAGGTTGAGAACCACTGGTTTAGAAGTTATAAGATTTGGGTCCGGTTATTAGCAGTGTGTGATGTTTTTATTGTTGTTTTGTTTTTGTTTTTCAGTACAGGGTTTCTCTGTGTAGCCTTGTCTGTCCTGGACTCACTTTGTAGATCAGGCTGGCCTCGAACTCACAGCGATCCACCTGCCTCTGCCTCCGAAGTGCTGGGATTACAGGTGTGCACCACCACATCCAGCTAGTAATGTTTTCTATTTGCAAGATTTTTTTTAATGCCAGGAAGTGGTGGCACACACCTTCAATCTCAGCACCTGGGGGGGCAGAGGCAGGTGGTTCTCTAAGTTCTAGGCCAGCCTGGTCTACAGAGTGAGGCCCAAGATAGCTGGGGCTATACGTAGAAAAACTCTGTATCAAAAACAAAACAAAACAAAACAAAACAAAGGTTTATTAAACTTTTGAAAAGAAACAAAACGATGACGCAGGAACCTGCTCCACCCATCTGCCATCTTCACAGGACTCTACATATTCAGTCAGGTGACTGCTTTCAAGGGAGGAGAGAACTTAGTCCCCTCAGGCGAGCAGCATGCCTCTCCTTTGCTCCGAGTTTTCAGGTGAGGCTAAGTCACCTGATCCCCCTTGGTGCACTGAGCACTGAAGCTGGGCTCTCTGGCCATAGGGATTCTTAATAGGTGAAGGGTCACAAGCTTTTGTTATAATCACTTAGGCCAGAACAGTATTTTATAACAAGTAGAGACATTGAAGTTTTGATATGAGAGATAAGAGGGAAAGAAAAATCATGTGTCATATAAATGGCATACTTTGAGTCTAGGGATATAGCTGAGTGGAAGGCCTGGGTCAGGAAGCCCTGGGCTCTATTGCTAGTGCCATATAAACTGGTTGTGGTGGCTCAGGTCTGTTGTCCCAGCACTGGGGAGATAGAGGCAGGAGGATCAGAAATGAAAACCATACTTGGCTACTAATGAGTAGAAGGTCCCAACTTGGGATACATGAGACCTTGGCTCAAGGTGGACAGGTAAGTAGGTAGGAGGGTGGGTGGGTAAGTAAGCAGGCAGGCAGGCAGGCAGGCAGGCAATATGGAAAGCAGCCCAGGGCTGGGCAGGGTTATGAGGCCTTATCTACTCCACCATAAGGAGCCACTGTAGCCAGCAAGTTAGAGCTGGTACTGAAGTTACAAAATTCGGGCCTTACTGAGAAGATGAGCGGGGTGAGGAACGTTTCTATGGCAGCCTGGAAAGCAGGCTGACATTTTTCCTGGTGAAGGTTCCGTTTCTTTATAGGTCCACAAAGCAAGGCACAGTGGCACACCACAGCTGATCACCTCCCCCAGGCTGGAGTTCTGAGCCTAGAAAGATAAATAACGTCAGGTACTGAAGGAAGAAGCGGTGCGAAGAGCCAGCTTGGGAGAGGAAGGAAACCCTCACCCTGTGGTGCCCTCGCTAGCCCCGAAGAACTGAACTTGAGGCCTTCGGTGTCTCTAGCTCTTCCCTTACAATATGAGACCTAAGTGGCAATTTGGAAAGTTCCCTGGTGTGAAATATAATTCACCATCATCTCTCTAAATGATAATTTGCAAATGATGTGTTTAGTTCTTATTTGCTTATTTGTTTTTAAAAATAGAACATCATGTTGCCTGTCTGGCCTCCCACTCACTTGGTATGGAAAGATGACCTTGGATTTCTGATGCTCCTGCCTCCACATCCTGAGTGCTGGGATGGCAGACCCATGCCCCCATGCCTGGCCATACAGTGCTGGGGATGGAATCTAGAGCTTCACGCAGTCTGGGCAAGCACTCCACCCATTGGGCTACATCCCGGCACCAGTTCGTTGGGTGTAATAGAAATGAAATGGATTTCTATTAGCGTCCAAAAGAAAAAGAAAAGTTAGGGGTTTTCATTATTACCAGAGGAAAACTACGACTCTCGAGAATCTACTGGCCTCCTTTTAACAAGAATGATGATTTAAGCAGATCTGGTGGATGTCCACAGAGTTCTCTGGTAGGAAAGACTTCTCTGGATTCGTATTAGGGAGGAAATTTTCCTCCTTGCTGCAGTAGGGTCTAGATGAGAAACAAGTCTCCTCATACACCTTGCACATAGCTCAGCACTTGCAGAAGAAAGACTTCCATACACTACTGAAAAGGACTCAAGCACTCATATGAAAGGCATTGTAGCTGATCTATGCCGCTTTTAACATCAATAATTTTATGTACCAGAAATTTCTGCCTGAAATTGGAAGCACTGATATATTTGCTTGAACATATCATGTTTTATGTATCCTAGGGTGGATTTTTTTTTATGGCATTATCTACTTTTATCCTAACTTGTGTGAAAATCTGAGAAACTAAAATCTGAATATATAATTAATTAGGTTTTCTGCTTTTTTCTATATAGATTATATATGTATATGTGTTTTAAAAATAGAAAGGGGAGCTAAGGCTAAGGAGATGGATGAGTGATTAAAGCAAGTGTAGCAAAAGTGTGAGGACTGGAATTTGGATCCCTAGGGCCCATAAATACCAGGCAAGTGTGGTGTTTTGCCTGTGATTCCAGCTCCAGAAAGCAGAAGGAAACAGGCATATAAATGACCTCTGGGCTTGATTGAGAGTCCTGGCCTCAGCCTTGGTTCTCTATATGCATGAGCATCCACATGCACACTCACACACGTGCCCCATACATACAAGCATACACATAAACACACACTTGCACACTCACACACATGGCCCACACACATACAAGCATGCATATTAACACACACTTGCACACCCACACACACAAAAATGCAAAAAGAAAAGAATAGAAGGGGTCTGTAAGAGGCTAGGAAGGGAATTTAAGGGACGGTGGAAAAAGGAAAGGACCTTATAGAGCACATGTGACATGACATGAAAGTAGAAATGGGAGACTACTTAGCAGGGAGAAAAGGTTGAGTGAGAGAGAGAGAGGCAGGAGAAATGGGAGAAGGAAGGAAAATATGAAAAATATATACGAAGCATAATGACATAAATGTATGAAAATGCCATGATGAGACCTGCTACTTTGTATAAATTAAAAACAAAAAGAAACACCCGGAGGCCCTCCCACCATGTGGCCTGCTTGCAGCAGGGGCCACTATGAGTGCAAGTATGTGGCAGAGCGACCGGAGAGGAAGCACTATGAAGAGAGGCTGGGCTAGAGATGAGAGGGTGGGGAGAAGTAGCCTGATGTGAGTAGCCTGCCCTGCCACCCGAGGCCATGGTGAAGTCCCCGCCCATGCTGTTGCTGATGGCCATGTCTGGGTCTGTGGCTATGCAGCAGCAGGGGTCTGTGTCAATACCCATGGCTCATATTACCACCAAAGACCATGTGAATGACCCTGCTCTGGGCTGCCACCTAGGACCATGTCGATGTCCAAGGGCCACTAGAGCTGGCCCTGCCCCTCACTGGTTGTGACACTCGGGAGAGCTGACCCCACCCTTTACTGGCATAGGGCAAGCTAGCTGGGGCAGTGATGGAAAGCTCACCCTGATGGTACAGGTGCAGGAGAGCTGTCAGGCTGACCAACTCAACTACCACCCAGGCCCAGATCCAGGGCTTTGAATTGGCCCGCCTCAACATCTGCTCCATCTGTGAACTGCTGGAGCATATGAAGAGGGCAGGCCTGCAGATCCAAAGATGCAGGATCTCCATGACACAGGGCTACAACAGGCTATCAGAGAGGAGTACCAATGATGATCCTGTATTGATCATGCAGCAGAAGCCAGAGGTCTCGAACCAGACCAATGACTCGCTGCAATGAACGTTCATAAGTAAAGATGTGCAGACAAAAGGATGTGCTGCCTGATACACCATGACACACTGCAACTTCCTTCCATGATGAGATTTTAAGTTTAATTTTATTTTGGGGGGAGGTTGCAAGGGTGAAAGTAGATATGAAAGGGCCAGTGAGGTGAATGGAATTGGAGTATATGATGTGAAATTCACGAAGAATCAATAAAAAGTTTTTAAAAAGAGAAAACAGTCTCAAAAGGCGAATAAAAATTATTTCTTTGAAAAATTGTGTGTGTGTGTATGTGTGTGTGTGTGTGTGTGTGTGTGTGTGTGTGTGTGTGTGCATGTGTATTATGCCGGCATGCCTGTCCGTGTGTCACTGGCATGTAGTGCCCATGGGGACCATAAGAGGGCATTGGATCTCTTGAAACTGGAGTAAACAGACAGTTTTGAGCTATTATGTGGGTGCTGGAATTCAAACCCAGGTCCTCTGGAAGAGCAGCTAGTGCTCTTAACTGCTGGCCTGTCTCTCTAAGTTATATCTTCTAATACACAGTTAACTGGTCAACTACTGCTGCTAAATATAAACTTTTGGCCAATCATCATGGAAGCTGTGCAGATACAGGAGCTGGTGTGCACAGCACATTGGCGCCCTGGTGCCTCATGAGCCCAAATGCATCCCCTCTAGTCACAGATCAGCTAGCTGGCACCAATTTAACCACCACCACCACCAAAAAAACCCTTCTTTACATTTCCAAGCTTCCATTTCAGTTTAAAAGTAAAAACACACAATAAAAAGCACATCCGGCATTATGTGGAATGCCAACATATAATCAAACACAGGCATAGATTTCAAGACTTGAGCCTGTGTTTGCCACTTGCTGTTCACAGGTATAGTCCAACATTGCATACAGTAGTAAACCCTGGTAATTCAAATAGAGGAAAATGGAGAACTGAGTTTTCTCCAGGTATGCTGAACTCAAAATAATCTGCTTGTTTGCATCAGTACTATTTTAGGAGGTTCTTTTTAAAAAATATGAATGATGCATTTATGCTAAAGAAAAAATAATTGAGTTTACAGCCTAAGTTATCATTGAGGAAGGAAACCTTAGTCCTTGAACTGTACAAAGAATTCAACGTGATCACGATGGCTGTGTGGGTCAATGTCATTTTGATGATAGGACATATCTGACTTTGACACCAACACGGGAAGGTCAAGTACCACACCAGGTGTGGTGGTGAGCACCTGGCATCCCAGAGGTCAGGCTGAGGCAGGTGGATTGCTATATATATTGTTCTATAGCAAGACTCTGTCTCCAATAAACAACTAAACTGATAGATAAACTACAAATGATAAAGGATAACAAGTCAAGCACTGTCACTTAGCTTACCACCAGGAGCCTCAAAATCATAAGTGCAAATGTAAATGTGAGCCTTAAAACCACCTAAAGAGCTGTTCCCTCTTTAGAATACCTCACACATGACCTTTACAATAATTTCAAAATGAAAACACTAAGATTAAAAATTGTGATGAGATTTAAATGTCAACAAAATTTTCTTTCCTTTTAGTTCTTGGGATTTTATTTGGAGGGGGGGGCAGGTGGCGGGGCAGGTTCCTCCTGTGTAGCCCAGGCTAGACTCAAGCTCACAGCAATCCTGCTGCCTCAGCTTCCTGAATGCTAGGATTACAAGTGTAAGGTACCATGAGCAGCAGCTCAGATAGTTCATTAAGACAACATCAGCACTATCACAATGCAAACTTTACACACATCTTCCTCTCCATATATGCTTGGACCATTGGTCACATGATCACCCACATGTAGGAACTTTTGGTAAGGCATTTATAAATGGATATGTAATTGGTGTACTCATGAGGATAGATAAGGAATGGGCTAACCCTGTGGCCAAGAGAAAGAAAATGAACATAGAAAATTATAGCCAGACAGGGGGCAAGATGGTTCAGTGAACAAAGGTGCTTGCTGGCAAGGCTGAGGACCTGAGTTCAGTCCCTAGAACCCGCATGATGGAAGGAGAGAACCAGTTCCCAGGAGCTGTCCTCTGATCTCCACCATCAGGCCATGGCGTTTGTGCCCATCATTCATTAGCTTACACACACACACACACACACACACACACACACACACACACACACACATACACACAGAGTAAATATAATTTTTTTTCCAAAATAAACTCATCATTAGGGCCGTGGCATTAGAGCCAGACAGATTGAGTTCATCGTTCAAACACATAGTTTTTTATAAGATTATACAATCTTTCCTTCAAGGAGTTGGCTGCACATTCAGCCAATAGATTCTAAAGCCAAAGTTTAACTCAAGACTGGGAATGGAGCAAAGGACCCTGACCTTTCACTGGGACAGCCTTCTTCAGCCTTCTTCACTTTGTCTGCTATAGCTCAGAGCGTCTTATCTGTCTGCCCTCCCGAGATGATGTCCCCTACTAGCCAGATCTACAGATCCAGGCCGGCCAAGCCTCACAAGATGTCCTGCTGTTGCCAGACATGATCGTGTGGATTCCACATGCCCTCCAGTCTTTAGCTTCGTAACTGCCATCACTCCCACGTATACCAGAAGCCTGCCTCTCACGCCATTGTCCCTAGTGTGGAGGAGCCACACTGGGCATCTGAATGGTTTTAGTGCCCTTTGCCAACGCGCCCTTGAGGGCCATGGTAAATGGTGTGTCCTTTGGGTCATCTGATGGCACAACGTCTTTTGGTGGTCCACAATCCTCACATAATATCTCCAGCATTCTCATGTTCCTGAGCTTTGTATTCTCCCACCAGACAGAGTGACGTGGGAACATCTGTTCACTCTGCATTTTCAACAGAAGTGTTTCTCTGCTATCATCCTGCAGCTCAGTGTTCGGGAAGATTCGCTGGTTACTTTGTTGTCCACCCTGGTTCCCCTTCCTCTGACACTCACTTTAGATAACCTTCCTTCCCGCGGTTTCAAGTTTATTCATTGTTATTCTGTAGTACCTAGTATGCTGCGTAGGTTCTGTTTTTTTTCTCATATTCATGTTTTCCATTTGTCAAAGACAAATTTATGACAAAATTATGTACATTTAAAGGCTTTATATTTTTACCCTGGTGTCAGGTAACTTTCATTTCTTAAAACAGAGTAAGTATATTAATGGGAACAGAGAGAGTGAAAGACAAAGAGAGAACACACACACACACACACAGAGAGAGAGAGAGAGAGAGAGAGAGAGAGAGAGAGAGAGAGAGAGGGGCCTGGGGAGGAGAATCTAAAAATAGCTGCCTGGTGAGGATAGGGTTACTTCAGAAACACTTCCTTATCATGCCAATTGCTACTGCCCTGTTTGGGAAACTGAGCAGTTATCGCTCTACCCCTGGCTTCTTGGCTGGTCAGAGATACAGCTTACTATGACATGAGCTTTTCCATCTTCACTTTTGCCCTGTCTGTTAGAGACACACGTTGAAGCTTAGACCAAAGCAATCAATGACCTTTCTGCTACCCTAGCTCCCTCTCACTCTTCACCTAGAACCTAGAATACAACAGGCAAGGCCGCTGCCATTTCAGCCACAGCCCAGCTCCTACATTAAAATTCTAAAGATTCCCTTTATAAACATATGGAGTGTCACACTATCTACTTGTTTTTCAATTAGCTGCGTCCATTTCTATTGACTGGTTTTATTTCGCTTTGTTTGATTTTAAGATAAAATCTGATTCTGTATCTCAGGCTGCCTTCAAACTTGTGACCCTTCCACCTCAACCTCCCAAGTGTTAGGATTAGAGGCTTAGCTACCACATCGAGTATTCCTTTTGATGATGAGCTGTAGTTTCCTAGTTTCTGTGTGTGTGTGTGTGTGTGTGTGTGTGTGTGTGTGTGTGTTTAGCAATATTTCTGTTAGATACTGAACATTCAGAATACTACACCATGAGAGTATGTCTAAACCTTGTTTTGTTTTGGAAACAGGGTTGTAGCCCCGACTGGCCTGAACCTCACTATGTATACTAGGCTGGCCTTGAACTCACAGAGATCTGCCTGACTCTGCCTCCTAAGAGCTGGCATTAAAGGCTTGTGGAGCAGCAGTTTACTTCTCCTTTAAGAGGTAGCTAAACTCTCTCTCAGTTCACTCTTGTTGAGGCTATGTTATTTAACTTTTTAATGGTGAATGTTAAGGCACATTACCTCAGTGATACTGGCGGGATTTCTTTTTTCTCTCACCACCAACACAGGACATCAACCAGTGTCCTGAAATTTAACTCTAGTGACTCTGAGTTTGCATCAGACTTTAGTCTTTAGGCCTTTAGTCCTATAATGTTGTACTTCCTTTATGTGCCTGTCTTTATCAGCAGGTCCCCCAGGTAGTCATGGTTCACTTAACTTAGCTGCCTAATTGGGGGTTCCCCAGCCCCCTATCTTCCTGTTTATAATTTGCTAATGTGACCTGAGAAACTCACAAAGGTGTTTGGCTGATGTAAGAAAGCCTATGGGACAACACACAGGGCAAGGTACATGGGGCGCCATGCTTCCATCCCTCTCCAGGTATCTGCTTTGCAGCATCAGTGCATTCACCAAGATGGTTAGGGTCTACCAGAAAGGGAAAAATGCAAAACATTTCTGACCCCTTGGCCAGTTACCCATTAAAAGCATGCTTTCACCAACACTGTCTTAAAACACAGATTAGGTGACAAGCCCAAAATGTTCACAGGCTAGACACCACGCAGACACCATGATTACACAAGTGACAAACAGACAAGGGGATCCATTATCAAGGGAAGACTACACTTCATAAAATGTCCTTGGTAAGGCCCACAGTCAGCTCAGATGGCAGATGATCTGTCAGAGAAAAATCACGGCATTCACTCATGTTTTGTTTTGAGACAAGGTCTCATTATGTAGCCCTGACTGGCTTGGAACTTGTGTCAATTCTTCTGCCTCTGCCTTCTGAGTGTTGGGATCCTGGGTGTGAGGCACCACGCTCAGCAGGATTTACTCTCAGTTGACAGACTTTGGAGGTTGCAGAGCCAAGCAGTCCATTATCAACTTCCCATTTGCCGGTGTTTACATATCTGATGTGCAGTTATAACAACCCTGTGTGCAAGAATGAGGACACGCATCTTCATACACACACACACACACACACACACACACACACATCACACACACACATCACACACACACATCACACACACATCACACACACACACACACGCACACACACATCACACACACATCACACACACGCACACACACGCACACACACATCACACACATACATCACACACACACACACACACACATCACACAGAGAGAGAGAGAGAGAGCAAGAAGCCTAGTGATTCTTTATATTAGACTTCCAAACATTTAGAAAATTAAGGACCTTGAACGTACCAAATCTTATCAGAGAATTAAGTGATAAAATAGCATTGTTGGTTTGCTCTCAAATTGAAGAGAGAGAGAAAAAAATGAGCTTGGCGACTTGAGGTGCTGGTTCAGACAATCCTGAACTACACACTCTAGATGAGCTGGAAGGGAGACTTTTATGTCAAAGCACAAATCCTTCTCGGGATTGATTGGCTGAATCACAACTAAAGTTGAGCCCCAGCCTTGTGAGATGTCTACTATTAAATTGGGGTCACTGATTGGAAAATGGAATCTGGTTTTGTTTTTTGGGGTGTGTGTGTGTGTGTGTGTGTGTGTGTGTGTTAAGGTCTTACTATACAGCCCAGGCTGACCTCAGATTTGCTATGTAGCAGCTGAAAGTAGTAAGGCACGCACAGTACCAGGCCCCAGGTGAATGAGGTTAAAACTTAATGAGTTTGAGGCCAGTCTAGACTACACAGATAGACTGTCTCAAAAAATAAGAAAACAAACAAAGCACACGAGGAACACTAAAACAAATCAACGCAAACAAACCCACTATGTGTCCCAGGATGACCTGGAATCTGTGGTCCTCTTGCTTTAACCTCCAGTGTGCCCGGATGAAAGGCATGTGCCACCATGCCAAACTCTGGGATCCTGCTTGTAAGATCAATGAAACGAATGCAGGAAAATCCCGGCCAGGCAGAAATCAGAGAAGCATATATGGAAATGGGTATTCCCAGTGCGAGGTAACAGCAGAAGGAACCAGCAGTTGAGGCAGGCTGAATTCACTGAAACGGGCCTATCGAGAAGAGAGCTGGCCTTTAATCCTAGCTTGAGGGCAGATAAAAATGTCTCCTCCTTTCTCTGATTGACTGCAGCATGATCCGAAAAGGGGGTGACTCTGAGTGAACTGGAGGTGCCTGATCCCTCTTGATTTAGGCTCAGGGAGACTGAAACGCTGGAGTGGGTGCATCACCTACAGATGTTGCTAACTTACCTACTTCAGGAGGGTCCAAAACACAGGCCTTTCATCACGACTCAGAGAAACACCTGTAAGAGAAAATTAGTGACCTAGAAGGGCTCTGTGGCTGATGGCTTTTCTCTGTGGATTGGCCTTACATTGGAACTTGGGCTCCGGAACTGGTAAACCTAAATACAATGAAAGCAATTGGCACTTGGAGTGACAGGACCCAAGTGTCAGCATTGAACCCATCAGAGGCAAAGCAGGCATTGCTGCCATAGTAGACAGCAGAGACAAAGCAATAACCAGACCCCTGCCTAGGGCTAGGTGATCATGGAGTTCCTAGAGGTGGGATAGGTAGAAAATTTACTACTTTTTTCTTGACTTATAAAATCTTTTGGCTTAACCAACCAAAAGTTTAACTCACTGCAAAAGTGGAAGCATGGCCCTTGAATGAACTCTCAGACTTGGCTCAGTGTATGGATCCAGATTCCTTTGAACGAAGTGGGGAGGGGGGCACCCCCTTGAGGAAGATCTCCTGAACACTCCCAAAGACATATCTGAGTCACTCTTCCCTGTCCCTCCCCAGAACTCCCCCCTCCCTCCCACCCCCACCCCCACCCCCACCCCCGTGCAAAAAGTCACCGTAGTGCTGCAGCCAGTGTTAAGAGGTTTGTGGAGGTCATGTGACCAAGGGAGTTTTACCTGCCATCCGACTCACAGTTGGTCCAGGGCGTCCTGCAACTCCTCTGTGGTGCCTTCTCTAAGTGTTAGTACACGCTAGACTAGACGTACCTACTCTCTGACAGAATCCACACACCGGTTCTCTAACCTGTGGAGTGAGTGAGGGTCATTAGCGTGAGAAAGATTAACTGGAAGCCACCAGAGATGTCTCTGTCTAGAAAACTAGTAACTCAAAAGTGACGCTATGTTCTTAGAGGGATCGTAGACTGTCTACAACCGTCTAGTCTTGAAAGGTGCAACGGAAGTGCAGTTGTGGGGAGATGTGAAATGTCCCCCATCGACTCACATGTCTGAACATTTGGTCCCCAACCAGTGGCTCGGGTTTGGGAAGTTGTGATCCTTTAGGAGGTGGCCCGTTCTCTTAGGATCTCACAAGGGGCAGTCAATCTCAGTCCGAGTTTGCTGGGGACATTTAAACCTCGGTAGCAAGAAGTGGTGAATTGGTAAAAGAGCGCGATCACACTGGTAGACCTGGGCACGAGACAGGAGCTTTCAAGATGTGTGTGAAGTGTCCTGACTCGAAGATGCCTTTACCCCAGAAGAATCTGGTTGGAACTGAAGAAAATGAACCCAGGTAACAATTTGCCGGGTCTGGAAAAATGACACCAGACACCAGGTGTCGCTATACTCCAAGCCTGAAAACTTCGGAGCAGCCACTGAGCTGAACAAAGGAGCGTCCAAAATTGTGCGAGCGCCATCTGCTGGCTGGCCTCCGTCCGGCCGTGCTTTCTCCTGCAGGGAGAAATTTTTTTTACACTAGATTCAAAGGCATGCTGGACATGTGGATGGCTCCCTGGGAATCCAAGCAGTATGCCACCAAAATCTATGATTGAAGAACCATCCTTTTGAGCCACTGGGGAAGGGAAACCTTTTAAGCCGGGGTTTGCAAACTCGCTCTAATGTAATTATCAAGTTTGATCTTATAGGGGAAGAAAAGGACGAGGCAAACTAGTATGTGCCCTGCGGTGGTTTAGATGACAATGCCTTCCCCCTCCCAGCCCCCAGCATAAGCTCATATATTTGAATGCTTATTCCCCAGTTGGCAGACTGTTTGGGAAGGTTTAGGGGGTGTGGCCCTGTTGACAGAGGCGTGTCTTTGTTGGAGAAGTTGTGAGGTTTGAGGTTTCAAAAGTCCAGGCTTACACATCCTATCTAAAGACCCTGAAAGTCACAAACTAAAACAAACAAAAATAATATTACTGGCCTAACTAACACACCTGCAACCTATGACAAGCCATTCACTTGGGGGAAATGCTAGCAGATCCCCAAGAGCAAGCCTTGAGTGCCTAGGATGGAGATGCTGGAAGCAGGATAAAATGAGATTTTGCCTATTGTTACACCTTCTGTAGACATAGTTTACTTCTTTCCTCACTCAGAGGGTACCAGTTGCTCAAGGGGTGGGTCACAGTGCTGGAGGCTTAGGGCGACCTTGGTCCAGCTTTGTCTTCATGAAACCAGCAGACACTGGAGCGTTTGATCTGGATTCAGCTGTCCCAAAACTTCAGGTGTTTGTGAAGGTTTTCAAATACTTGTACCATGTTTTCCATATCAGTGGACAGGTTTTTTTTTTTTTAATTTTAGATTCAAACAGTAGCCATGGAGTTATGTGTTTTTACATGTTGTTTTCTTTAAAAATTTTTAATGATAGGATGTTTTTTGTTTGTTCATTTTAAACTGTATGTATGTTGTGGGTTTTATAGGGGTTTTGGGGGGAGGGTGTTGGGCATGTGAATGTAGGGCCTGCGAAGGCCAGAAGATGCCCTGGGGCTGAGGTGACAGGAAAATGTGAATTCCTGACCTTGGTGCTGGGACCGAAAGGCAGGTCCTCTGCAAGAGCTGTATGCACTCCGAACCAGAGTCATTCTCCAGCCCCAGTGTGTTGTTTTTCTCACACCCTTCTAAATGAAATCAAAACACAAAACCCCAAAGAGCCACTAAAATTAGAAGTAGGTATCTAGCATCTGAAATATTTTCAAGTGCTCCCAGAAACAAGAATGTCACATACTGAGGATCCAGGGACCGAGTGGTCATGTCACAGGTGTGAGTGTGTGAAGAGAGAAGCGCTGGGTTCCGTGGTGAACCAAGGACTCAAGAGCCTCACTCTAATTACTCACACTCCTGAGTTTCTGCTTTCTCTCCTGTTGCATAAAGGAAAGCACATCTGTTTGCCAGCAAAGCTTAGAGCAATGGCAAGAGGTCATTAAACATCCAAGGAGTGACAGAGCCATGCATGCTGCTGTCACTGCTTAGCCTGTCCCAACCCTACAGCATGCCAGCTACAGTTCAACAACCAGGGTCACCTGAGACCAGAAGATGTCCGCCAAGAGCAACTAGCAAATTCACTCATTGAAGCCAGACTTGGGGTAGCCCTGCTCTTCAACCTCGTCCCCCCAACACACACCTAATTAGTATACAGTGGCTATCCAAATCATCAGGTTAGAATTTAAAGGGAACATAGGATGCAGAGATGGTGATGTGCATGAAAATATAGATTATCCACCCTTTTCACACCTCAGGTAATCAGCATTTTCTCCACCAGTTGATGGCTTTTTACAAAAATATGAGTAGAAGGCATCGGTTTTCTGTGGAAAGCTACATGTAAAGCCAAACCATCGTGTTTGAGAACATACAATAGTATTGGTCCTATTGTAAGTCAAGCTTCTTGGTTTTGCTCAAGAATCTGGCATCTTGTACACACCTTTAATTCTAACACTTGGGAGGCAGAGGTAGGTAGATCTCTGTGAATTTGAGGCCAGCCTGGTCTACAGAATGAGTTGTAGGACAGTCAGAGTTATAGAGAGACCTTGTCTCAAAAAAAGAACAAAAGAAAGAAAGAGAAAAGGAAAGGAAAGGAAAGAAAGAAAGAAAAGAAAAAAGAAATAAAGAAAAGAAAAAGAAAGGAAAGAAGGAAAGAAAGGAAGGAAGACAAAGAACCAATCAATCCAGCATCTTAGGTTTAAAACCAGCCACTTGGAAATCATTTGGTCTCTCTTTTTAGATAAAAATTCGATCATGCAATACTGAGCCCATTAGTAACTTGTACCTTTCCACATAGCCATGCTCTAGAACAGCTCTTCAAAGGGAATGCCAGGCAGAGGCCGACTCCTGCATCCTGAGCTTTCATCGTCCCAGGGCCAGGTCAGGCTTCATGTACCATGTGCTTTAAGCCCATTGGGTTGTTGGTATGCGTGTGCTTGCGAGTTGCTGCTGAGGACCTCTGGATCTCTGGTCCAATGTAACAGACGTGGAGTTGCTGAGTCTGTGTAATCCTCATTAAGACAAACATCCAGTTCCATCCACTTATAGTCTTCTTTGGAGTCACAGCCTTAGAGGTTCTAGTCCATGTTGCTCTTAAGCCTCTGGGTTGGGGGGAGGGCGACAATCATGGTGGGAGTGGAGCAAAGTTGATCACGTTATGGCTACAATGGGGAAGAGAAGAGGGAGGGTCTGGGTTCCACTCTCCCCCACTGATTGAAGACTTCTTACTGGGTCCATTTTTTTTTTTTTTTGGTTTGGTTTGGTTTGATTTAGTCTTTTGTTTTTAGGGGCAGAATTTCTTGGTGTAGCCCTGGCTATCCTGGAACTCTGTTTGTAGACCAGGCTGGCCTGGAACTCACAGATATCTGCCTGCCTCTGCCTCCCAAGTGTTGGGATTAAAGATGTGTGACACCACTGCCCAACTTAAATATATATATATATATATTCATTTTTTGTTTGTTTTTAATGACAGAATGTTCTGCATATACACCTACATGCACAGAAGAGGGCACCAGATCCCATTACAGATGGTTGTGAGCCACCATGTGGTCACTGGGAATTGAACTCAGGACCTCTGGTCCATCTCTTAAAGGTTATACTGATCTCCAATAATGCCGCAGGATGGGACCAAGCCTTTACGGTAAGGGCCTTGGGGCACTGTAGCAACTGTATTAATTGTCCTGTTACTGTGACAAAATCCCTGATAAAAGCAACTTATGGAGAACAGTCTTGTTTTGGCTGTTGAGGCTTACAGTCACCGTGGTGGGGGATGTCACAGCAGCAGGAGCTTGAGGCAGCTGGTTGCAATGCACTCACAGCCAGGAATCGGCAAGTGATAAATGTCGGGACCCAGGACCCGGCCCACAGATGGTGCTACCCACAGTAAAGACGCTTCTTCCAATCTCGATGATGCCTCACAGACATGCCCAGAAGCTTGTGAGCTGGCTGCAGCGCCTGTCAACCACGTCAGCAGCATGCCCAAGCCCAGTCTGGAGTTAGACGTAGAGATTTCTCCCCTTGGTCCAGGATTCTTTTTGGTCTCTCTCTGTGGAGATGCTGTCATCTCACATGGCAGCTTCCCCCTACTTTCAGCAAGTTGGCTGAACACAGTTCCGCTGAGTGTAGGCCACCCCTCAGCCACCACTGAAGGCCAAGACAGAGGGCACTCACCCAGACCTGAGGTGTGTGACGTTTTTGGAATTCTAAATGACTATAGGAAAATTCAAGCAGAAAAATCCTCAAATCTTAAGTGTATCGACTTTTAACTGTGTGCGCGCTTAAGTAAACACCAGATCTAGACACAGAATGTTTCTTCAGCCCCAGGAAGTTGCACACTATTATCAGCATGTATTATTTTTATTTGGTCTGGCCTCCTCACCCCGCACCCCCACCACCACCCCGCCTCATTTTTTTGGCCTAGCACAATATTTTTTTGGCTTTGTTTCTGTCATTATCTGTACTAGCTTTCTTCTTCTGCATTTTTTTTTTCTGTATGAAAGCACTAAAATTTGCTTATCAAGTGTGCCTCCTCTTCCAGTCTTGACAGTTTGCGCATAGAAAAGTATGCTTCTCCCTGGGAGTCCCTTTGTCCAGTCAGAAAACCCATAAGCGGGAACAAAAGAAAGAATTCATTTGAATTTTCTTATTATCATGTAGAATTACAGCTTGCCTCTTTTTAGTGGAAATCAGTCTGTGGCAGGAGCATATCACCATGTTTTTTAAAACTCTGCTCCTCAGTTCATAGCTGTATTTGAGTTGTTTTTAGTTTAGTTTAGTTTGCTATCATTGGCAAAACTACCAGTGATAGCCAGACATGATAGCACTGAGAAGGCCGAGGCAAGAGCATCATGAGTTTGTAGCCCCTACGGGGTGCACAGAGAATCCCAGACCAGGTAGGTTACAAACCAACTAGCTCGCTACTTCCCAGTTGTTTTTGCCTTCAACAATTTAGCCCAGCTCTTGCCTTCAGTTTCTCCTTACCTGCAGCCTGAAGGCCATGTCTACACAGTATGACTGTAAAGACAGACTGAGATGCCCTACAGGGTCATATGAATTGTTTTTTCTTTTTAAGATTTATTTATTTATTATGTATACAATGCTCTGTCTGCATGTACACCTGGATACCAGAAAAGGGCACCAGATCTCATTAGAGATGGTTGTGAGCCACCATGTGGTTGCTGGAAATTGAGCTCAGAATCTCTGGAAGAGCAGACAGTGCTCTTAACGTCTGAGCCATCTCTCCAGCCCCCCACCCCCTTTTTAAAAATTTATTTATTTATTTATTTATTGTTTTTGAGACAGGGTTTCTCTTGTAGTCCTGACTGTACTGGACTTGCTTTGTAGACCAGGCTGTCCTCGAACTCACAATACTCCGCCTGCCTCTGCCTCCCAAGTGCTGGGATTAAAGGCATGGGCCACCACACCTGGCTCATATGAATTGTTAAAAGCCTCCTTAGTCGGCGTTCCACTGCTATGAAGGGACAGCATCACCACCACAGCTCTTATAAAGGAAACCATTTCATTAGGATTAGCTTACAGTTTCAGAGGTTCGGTCCATTATTAGCACGGCAGCAGCAGGCAGGCAGACATGGTGCTAGAAGAGCTGAGAGTTCTACATCCACATCTGCAGGGAGGGGAAGGGATGGGGGGAGGGGAAAGGATGGGGAGGGGAAGGGGAAGGGGAACTGGGGATGGAGAGGGAGGGGGAGGGGAAGATGAGAGAGAGAGAGAGAGAGAGAGAGAGAGAGAGAGAGAGAGAGAGAGAGAGAGAGAGAGAGAGAGAGAGAGAGAGAGAGAGAGAGAGAGAGACTAGACCTATCTTGAGCATTTGAAACCTCAAAGCCCACCCCTAGTGACGCACTTCCTCCAACAAGGCCACAGCCCCTAATCACAGTCAAGTAGCACCAGTCCCTAATAACCAAGTAGTCAAATCTACCGGGCCATCCCTGTTCAAAGGTAAAGGACACTCTGCACCTTGCGGGATTCTACCGCAGGCACTCCGATGCGTGGCTTGTGGACCGTGCCTCCAGAGGAGGGAATGGCACGGAACTGCCGGCATAAAGCATGTTCAAACCCCGGAGATCTCAAACTTGAGATTTAAAAATCTCATCCTGAGAATGAAAGGTGTGGGGCAAAGCTCTGTCCTGTTTCTGGGCCCGCCTCAAGAGCGTGTAACCCCAGGCGGTTACAGGTGAGCTTGTCACCCCATGCAAATAGAGCACTGGCAACATCCTAGTCCCAGCCAATGAGACGCATTCATCCTCAACGCCCCTCCACACTGCCCACCCCTAAAGCAGCAGGCACCATCTACTTCACGGGAGGATGGAAGGACGGAAGGACGTCTGAGACTCTTAACTACGAGCTGTAGCACTGGGGAAAGAATGGTAAGTAAACTTGACCACATTGTGAGTGTGGGTACAGTACAGTAGGCAGGACCGTTCCCTGGTCCCGAGATCGGGGACCGCGGGAGGAGAAGGTAAGCTGGGTGCTCATTCACTGATCTCTGTTTCCTGGACGCGCACGTGATGAGAACAGCTCCCATAAGCCCCCGCTACTGTGACAATCGGGACCTGCAAGCTGAGTGCACCTTCTCCCTTAAGTTCCTACTTAATCACAGAAACTATGGCACCACTTCTCCGTCTCACTTCTCTTTTCTTTCTAGTTCACTTTTCTTTTTCTTTATTTCTTCTTCTTTCTTCTTTCTTCTTCCTTCTTCCTTCTTCCTTCTTCTTCTTCCTCTTCCTTCTTCCTTCTTCTTCCTTCTTCTTCTTCCCTCCTTCTTTCTTCCTTCTTCTTCTTTCTTCCTTCTTCTTCTCCAAACATAGTTTCATGTAGCCCAGGCTAGCCTTAAACTTTTTTTTTTTTAAGATTTATTTGTTTATTTATTAGTATACAGTGTTCTGTCTGATTGCCAGAAGAGGGCGCCAGATCTCATTATAGATGGTTGTGAGCCACCGTGTGGTTGCTGGGAATTGAACTCCGGACCTCTGGAAGAGCAGGTAGTGCTCTTAGCCTCTGAGCCATCTCTCCAGCTGGCCTTGAACTCTTGATGCTCCTGTCTCTACCTTCTGAAAGCTTGGAATACAGGTGTGACCAACCTCCCTAACCTCTACTCAGGTTTTCCTCTCTTTCTGCTCAGATAGAAAGTTGACTTCCTCCTTGCTCCAAACATAGGGGTCAGTGTCCCATGCCTGCTATCCTAGTGCTGGGGAGGAAGTCAGGCTACAGAGCAAGCTGGCCCCACCCCTGCTCTCACAGCATTGGCCCCAAGTCCAGTATGAAGGTGTCTGAATTAGATCTGAGTTGAGCTCCCCAAGATCACTAACAGAGCAGAGGCTGCCTCTAGAGTCTCTCTGAAATCAGAGCTGACAAGAAGGGGGGAAAGCCATCTGGCTGGGAGCAGATACAGCCGAGGTGTGTGTGGGGTTAAGGCCGTCCAAGATAATATCTGGATCTGCTGACCAAGTCTCAGGGGATGGGGAGGAAAATGTCCTTTTCTGGAATACATAGAACATGTGAGGAAAAATGGAAATTCTAGCAACATATTTTGGCTCAGAATGCAGAACCTAAGCAGCATGTCTTTACTGAAAACATGATCTCTGCTTGGTAGGCGTGTGCTGATTTTACTCTGATTGGCTTAAAACCTACATTTTACTATAGAATACTTGGTTTAATAAAAATAAAAATTTCCAGGGTTGGCGTGGTAAAAAAAAGAAAGAAAGAAAATGTAAATGTCCCTAAAAACTGGGGGAAATCCAGAGAAGAAACACATATTTTTAGTGGACTAAAAAACAAACAAACAAGAAAATCCATGATGAAAAAAAAAATCATTCTCTTTTGTGCCTGCCTGTTCCTAGGATCCCACGTGAATGGTTTGTGTGTGCACACATATGAGTACATAGACGGAGACCAGGCGTTGGTATTGGGTGTCTCTCTCTCTCTCTTATCCACTCCATCTCTATCTGAGGTTGAGGCAGGGCCCTTCAGCCGACCTGGGGATTACTAGTTGGCTAGACTGGTTGACCAGCAAGGCCTGGGGATCCTCCTATGTCTGCCATCCAGTGTTGGAATTTTAGGTACACACCACCGTGCCAGCTTTTTGTGGTCCTCTTGCTTGTGCAGGAAGCACTTTATCTACTGAGCCGCTTTCCTGGCCCCTATATTCATAATCTATGGAACACGAGCTCCTGAAGTCAGAGGTCATCCTCGCGTCCTGTGCTCGGCGAATCAGAGCGCCTGGCCCTTAACGTAGATTCAGGAACTGAGTTAAGCTGACCGGCAGGGGAGAGTGAACACAGAAGATCAAGGGCAAAGCAGAGGGAGCGGAGAAGAAAGACTTCATTTTTGGCTGAGCGCTCCTCCCTCCCTCCCCAGCGTTTATGGCGGTTGGTTCCCTGGCTTGGCTCCGACTCCTAGCCAGCCAGGCAAGGGAGATGGCAGAATGATGTTGCTCATGGGACTTTGCTCCACTCTTTGATTCTGCCGCCGTGGGGGCAGGTGCTTCTTCTAAATTACACGTGGGGGTGGCAGGTCATTTCTAGCCACCGGCCCCACCTGGCAAATGAAGGAAGCCTTGGTTGGCAACAGACAGACGCTTCAGAGGAAAGCCGGGGGCTCCTGGGTAAACTGGAAAACAGATGCTCTTGCCAGAAGCAAACTTGGCTGGGGAGGGGGTGACGCTTGAGGTAGCTGGGCAATCCGCAGAACCTAGCTATACGATCCCAGAGGCAAACCGGGAAGGGTCCCGGGTCTCTGGGAGCTGAAGTGGCCCACTTGGAGGAGCTTCAGAGACCCTGTTGAACATTTCCACAGCATGTCCCACTCCAAATCCATTTCCGCATTTGTAAGAGCAAATGACATCACTGACTCGGAGGTTGAACATCACCTGATGCCTGGCATAGGCTTAGCACTCAGGGCAGTGTTGCCATGTACACACTCTTGTCTTGGTGCCTCGGTGGTGACCTCATCGGTTAGGCATGGAGGGCTGTGTTTACTTTGTACTAACGTGCTGCAGGTCGAGGGACATGGAATCAACAGCTTCTTAGTAAGGGGTTTAGGGTGTCTGCAGTAGGTGACTCTGGTGTTTGGAAACCAAGCCAAGCCTGGCTCAGTATCTTCAGACCAGGGTGCCAGATTAGCAGGTAGAAGGATGCCACAGGATACAGATTTCTGAAAGATATATCACAAAGGATTCCTGGGAAATGCTTAAAGATGCACTAAAGGCATGTGGCCTGGGCACCCGCATTTCTGACTGTCAGCTCAAGCCCCAATAAGGAGAGGGGTTGGTAGCTTAGTGACAGAGCACAAGCTTAGCTAGAGTGAGGCTTGGGATCCAATAAAGGGGAGGAAGGGAGGGGGGAGGGAGGCAAGGAGAAAAACTTGAGGAGAGACTTTTCTTATGATGGCTGTAAGGCTCTAAATCTAACCTCATCTGAATCAACTTTTTAGAATAATTTGAATGAAGACAGAAATTATGTTTATTGAATTTGGAACTCACCCAAAGTTAGAACAAAAGTTAAAAAAAAAATGCCTTCAACAAGATAAAAAAGATGGGCCAAGCCCACCATATTTTTCAGTGGTTAAAAATGTAAAAGCCCATATTTGGGTCAAACAAAAATCACTGGAATGCAGAGGAAAGTGAAAACCAGCATAGAGTTCACATATGAAAAACGAAAACTACATTAAAAAAAATAAATCAATGTGAATCACTTTTGAAACGTGACTGCCAAACAAGCTGAGGTGGCTGTGTGCTGCGTTAATGAAAGGGCAGCACCAAGAAACCAAGCCTGGTGACTCACACTAGTAATCCCAGCCCTGCAGAGGCTGAGCCAGAGAGACTGCTGTGAGCTCCAGGACAGCGTTGTCCACATAGCAAGTTCTGGGCCAGCACGGGCTCCAGAGTGAGACTGTCTCAAAAACCAAAACCAAAATAAAACAAAATCCAAAATGTTACAAAAGAGCTGAGTTCAGAAAGAGAGAGAGAGAGAAAAAAAAAAACTAGTTTCTCTATTCTCTAGGCTCTCTTTAAACTGGAGCCTTGAGAGAGAGAGAGAGAGAGAGAGAGAGAGAGAGAGAGAGAACTAGCAACAATAAACAAGCAAACAAGCAAAGCCCCTAGAGTAACGGAGGATCTGGAAAGCCACACAGGCTGAGAAAGATGCTAAAATGCAGGAAGAACACAGAGAAGAGGGACCTGGTTTGAGAACGAGGTGGTTTAAGGCCTGTGCTTCGTACCATCACATGAAAGAAAAGCCCTCTGGTGGGAATGCTTTTAGTCGTATTCTATGCGGGACCATAGGGCTGAACATTTTAAAGACACTTTAAAACGTGAGCCTCAGAAAGAGCTATTTTCCAGATGAAAAGCAGAAGAGACTCATTGTCTCAAGAACAGCAGCTACAGTTCCAAGCACCATGACCATATTCAAAGAGAAGGAGGAGGAAGGGCTGGCATCAGAAAGCCCTGCTTTTCCGTTTGTGCTCTCTGATGGAAATCTCTTCCTGAGACTCCTTGCAGATTTATTCTATTTGCTGAGCAGAACAGAATCCTATGCCTACCTCTGGCTGTACAGGCGACAAGGAAACTGAGCATCTGGTTAACGGGTAGCCAAATCAATCATGGGTAGCTTAAATCAATTATGATTAGGCCAACATGCCAATATCCTAACAATAATAGAGTAGATAATGAAAAGAGTGTGGCTCCTTGATTGTATGATTGAGCAGCTAAATAGCTGACTTCTATTGCTGGGGGTGGGGGGGGTAGGGTGGGGGGGTGAGGGTGGGGGGGGGAATGTGTGTTTGATTCGGTTGCTGCTGTAGGAGTCTCTAGTACTCCAGTCAAACGCACCCTAGTGGATGCAAAGCTGCCGTTGATGAGGGTAACAGAGGAACACATCCAGTTGAACTACTTGTAGGTCCCATGCATTCAAACAATATTCACTGAGTGGCCACTGTGCTTGTGGGGGTTTGAACAAGAATGTGCACCCCCCTCCCCCCCATGAGTTCGTATATTTGACTATTTGGTCTGAAGTTGGTGGAACTGTTTGGGAAGGATTAGAAGGTGTGGCCTTCTTGGAGGAGGAGTGAGTCTGGAGGTATCAAAAGCCTATGCCAAGCCCAGTTTCTCCCTCTGCCAGCTGCCTACAGACCAGGATGTAAGCCCTTACTTAGCTGCTGCTCCAGGTACAGTCTGCCAGCTGCTGTGCTTCCCTCAGTGATGGGCATGGACTCTCCTGCCCTCTGGAACTGTGAAGCCCAATTAAACGCTTTCTTTTAGAGGTTGTCTTGGTCATGGTGTTTTGTCACGGCGATAGAAAAGTAACTAAGACATGACTCTCGGCACTGGTGGAACTCTGAGGGTGTAACAGTGAGCAAAGTCAGCCCCACTCCCTGCCGCGTTCCCGTGGGGAAGACACGAATGAAGGGTAGAAACCCCCATCAACCAGTTCTGTAGGAGCACATCACAGAGGGTCCCCCTTGTAGCTGGGGTCAGGGAAGGCTTTCCTGACAGCTGATTGCCATCTGAACCGGGAATGTGAAGATTAAGGCTGCTCTCTGCCCAGAAATTCATCAGGCTCTTGCCTGCGTGTCGGTGAACCTTCCTCTCTGTGGTGGCCATCCTCAGCCTTCCTCCTCCATGAAATCCTTACTGACCTTCCACCAGACGCAGTAGAGGCAGGCAGATCGCTGTGAGTTCAAGGCCAGCCTGGTCTACAGAGTCCAAGACAGCCAAGGCTACACAGAGAAATCTTGTCTCCAAACAAACAAACACTCTAATACTTGTTATTATTCGGGTCAAGGGTACTCCTCTGTGTTAGAAAGCTTGTCTAAGATCCAGGAGACTCTGAGTTGGCTCCTTAGCACTGAAATAATAATTAATAATAATAATAATAATAATAATAATAATAATAATAATAATAATAACAGTAACATTACACTTCTGTAAACTATCATCACATCTAATCTGGATCCAGCTTGATTGACTACTTAAAATATTCCAACCTCTTTGTTTAGCATTGGGAACAAGGTGTTTAGATTTTTCACGGAGGTAGAATATTTTTAGGTCTTTCAATTTGACGGGATCAGTATTTAGCAAAGACACCCCAAGACCAAGTTCTCAGAACAAAGGAGATTCATTTGCCCCTGCCCCTGCCCCTCACCCAGGGATAAAAAGGCAGGGAATAAGAGACAAAGACAGGAGATAGAGGATGAAGGAGAAGAGGAAAGCACCAAGGCATAGCGGGAAAGAAAGGCCTAACCTCTGGATAGAGAGGAGACAGCTGCGGCCGTTAGACAAAGGGCAGTTTATAAAGGTAAAGGGAGAAACCCTGTGTTAGGATGAAGTGTTTAATTTAGATTGGACAGACTAATTAGGGCAGCCAAAGGGGAGTGGATTTTAATTGCTGGACTTTGGCAGTCAGCCTCAGGGGGCAGGAAGTGGCCATATAAGGGAATAGATCTTGGGAGCTGGCTTTAGGAATGTAGTCTAACAGTTCTTAGCAAGGAAGAAGGAATAGCGGCAGGGGAAGGCCTGCCAGAGCTGTGTTTGCCGTGCTCAGGCCGGCTAGAGTCCTTCAGAATCGACCTGGTTCTGTTGAGTATTTTCAGAGTGAAAGCTGTCCTCGAAAACAGAATGCTCTTCTCGAAAGCGGCAAAAAACGGCACATTGTTAATCTTCAGAGTAGGCAGAGACAGGGATCACTAATTAAAGAGCACAGAACCTATTGTGCCGTTGCACGATTATCTAGTTAGAGAGAGGGGTCCGTCTATTTGTCCCAAACCATGGAGATTCTAAGAGGTGTTCTCCGTGGCAGCCTTTTGGTTCTGGATAAGCCACTAGGACAGGAAAAGCGTCAGAGACCTGTAGCCAGTCTTTTTATTTTAAACATTTATCCAACCTTGCCACATTCTGGCAGAGATTTAAGATGCATCCTCTGGGTGGAGATATTAGGTTCTAAAGTTATGGTAGGCACGCGGACTACGACTGGCCTTGAGTTCAAAACTGCCCGCACTGCCGATGGAGTCAAGTCGGGCGAAAAAACTGCAACAGGAGCGACCGAGTTTCTCCGCTGCGGGGACAAGTCTGGGCTCCGCCGGGGCTCGGGCGTGAAGAAAACTCGAGAAAAGGCACCCGAAGTCCTGCTCGGGACAGCACCTACAGCCAGATGCAAGGCCAGCAGCGCCCTTCCCACGGCCGGCTGGCCGCAGTTGTCCGCTAGAGAAGCGAGAGGAGGCGGGGTCCCCAGGCAAAGCGCCCGGGTCTGAGCTTCCCGGTCCTCCTCCTCCGCGCCGCGCCGTCACTGGCTGCATCTTTCTGGCCCCGCACAATAGAGGCTCCGCCTTCCCTCCGCGCCAGCCCCGCGGCGCCTAGGGCCAGCAGCCCTCCCTCGCCTCCTGCGCTGTGGCCACTGTCGGTCCTGCACCCCGTCCCAGTGTGCCTAGAGCTTACCAGGACCAGCCTTCCACCTGAGCTCACCCAGAGGCGGCGACGCCTTCCGCGAGCCGGCGCTAGCCTCAGCCCCCTCGGTCACCTCTTTCTTGTGACTTCTGCACAGTCTAGGCTGCTGGGGTCTGGGGGGGAGATGTTCAGGGTCTCTGGGGAGCACAGTCCTGCTCCGCTCAGCCACACCCAACTTTAGACTTCTCTCTAAGCGGCCACTCTTCCGGACTTCATTGAAGACTCCTTCCAGCCTATCTTTCCTGAGACCCCCGCCCCACGAAAAGAGATGGTCTCTGTAAGGAGTAAGGTCCCTATTGTCGCATCTCTCATGGCCAACTCTCTGCCGTTAGTTCTCTGCTTTGCTCTGGTGGTGGCACAGGTCTTGGGGTCCAGTACAACTCCTGCAGGGACAAGCGAGCCCCCTGATGTGCAAACAGTGGCGCCCACAGAGGATGACACTTTGCAAAACGAAGCGGACAACCAGGAGAACGTTTTATCTCAGGTAGGAAGAGGAATCTCATCCCACGCCTACCCCTCTTCCCTTGGGGGATGGATGGCATGGACCCGAGGCTGGTCCTGGATCAAATGTTTATGGGTACCCGTTTTTCCTCTTTATTTCTCATGAGAAGGGTATTTATTTTTTCGTTCATCACAGTATATTGTTTGTTTGGTGTTGGGCAGACTTTCTTATAGACCAGGCTGCCTTCCAGCTCACTGCGTAGCTGAGGCTAGCCTTCAACTTCTGGTCCCTCTTACCTCCACTTCCCAAGAGTGGAGATTCCATCGCACTGACTTTTGTTTTGTTTGGTTGTGTCAAGATATTGTCTTTAAAGTAAGGTCATGGGTCCTACTCTCACAAATGTGAGGTGTAACAAGCTTACCAAGTCAGGAGAATGGAAGACTCCATACACTCCTTGAGAAGACAGGGGTGTGTGTGTGTGCATGTTGGGGTAGTGGTTGCGGAAAAAGTCCCTCTTGCTTCGGAGACTGCTTGTCAGAGTTGGAATGTGTAAACAGGGGGGGACGTTGGCTAGGGAGGCAGATGGCATAAGCCATGGGAGATGTTTTAGGTTCTCAGGCAGAAGCATGGGGTGAAAACGGGACTGCCACATGTGGGATGCATATGAGGGGGACCCCAGAACAGAGAGGTTTATGTTAAGACTTGGTGTGCTGGGATTAGAAAGTGTTAATACAGATCCACACAGCTGTGACTGATTCTCAGTGGGGAACCAAGTGACCCACGCGAGTGATGAGTGTTGTAGAGTGTCCGTTCATGAACTAATTCAGTCCCCAGAACACCCTGATGGCCCTCCCAGAGATGAGGAGCAGAAGCTAGTGGTGAAAGGGCAAGGGAGAGCCTGGCTTCCGACACTCCCCAGCCTACTGCTCAGGACTGTGAGGGACGCTTCTCTCACTTATGTGGTATTCATGCTCTCCAAAGCTGGCATGCTGATGTACAGTGGGCGGCGTCTCCATGGTCCTCAGGATGAGTAATGTCAGAGGAAAGATGCTGAGAGTGAGAGCGTTGCCTGCACCTCCTCCAGGCCCTCAGTCTGGCTCTTTCCTCTCTGTAGAGAAAGCTGGCAGCCCTACTTTGGGGTTGATCAAACACTTATTTCTTCTTTTAATAATTATGCTAACATATGCCCTATGCCCACTCGTAACCTCACACTGACCCTTAAATTGAAAAGACTTAAAATCCCTCCCGCTGGGGCTCTGGAAAACCATCAAGAAAAGCTTGCCTGAAACCAGAGCCCCTGAAGGGAAGGAACCCGTCCAGGGTTCTCTGAGTAGGGTGCGTAGGAATCTAGGCAGACTCAGAAAGGAGGCAGGAACCGTTTACTCTCTACCCGGAGAGGCTAGCTGCTTAAGTCACCCTGAGCTACCTGCACCTCCGGCTTCCACGGGTCCAGTCTGCATTTCACAACAATCCTAAAGCAAACATTAGCTTTAGAGGAAACCCAAGCGTAGAAAGGAAAACATTACATGCCTTCTTCCCGCATCCCAAGGAACATTTACAGGCTGTAAGCCTGCCCGCTGCCTTCATTAAGCAAACGAAGGAGCCCCCTGCCTGGTTAGGACGGGAGCCTTGGCTTTGGGGAGATGGCTTACAGGAGATGGGTTGATGGAGCTTGGGCGGGGGGGGGGGGGGGGGGATTTTCTCCCTGGTAGGGACAGCAGAAAGCTAGCATGGGTTGGGGGGGATGTGCGGGGGGTGGGGTGGGGGGAGGGCTAGGAGGAACATGTACCCAGAAGGAAATGTTTCACATTGTAGAAGCAGCAAGCACAGCTAGTTTTGTTCTGGTTTTGGCCTGGGGTTTTGGCTCAGGAGCCAAAGGAACTCTTAGACTATGTAAATCTTACAGACTTCTGGACCTGTTTTCTTTCTGTCTCCACCCTTGAAGACAGAAAGAATCCATCCATGAAGGCTCACATCAAATACCACCTCCTCCAAGAAGTCTTTCCCAGATCCCAGGTGGAGCCTCAGCTCCCAGCACAAGTGTTATCACAGCTCTTTAGGGGCGCGTAGCACTGTCTAGTCTGTGTGGCTTACAGTAGTCTCTTTGAGAACAGGCTCTCTTGTCTGGCCCGTCACTGCCTCTCAGTGTGCTTTGCACAGACATGAGGAGGAATTCTCTAAGCGTTGAATGAATGAATGAATGAATGAATGAATGAATGAGGAGCCTGTAGTCCTCACAGTCAAAGACCAGTTTTCTGATTCCTCCTTCAACTCTGTCTTTATTTCTAATGTAAAACTGGATTTGAGCTAAGTTTCCCTTAGCTCACTGAAAGAACGATGAAGCTTGTTTTTGTTTTTGTTTTTGTTTTTGTTTTTTGTCTTGCTTTGTTTTTGTTTGTTTCATTTTTGTGTTTCTTTCATGCTAAAAGGCTAAGGCCTTGCTGAGAAATATACGTCTTTTCAAGGCCTTCATACTAGCAGAGCCCCAAAGAGCATTCAAGGAAAGGTCTGTGTCAGCGAATTACGAGCTATGACTTGTTCTCTCCACGGCTCAGGGCTGAAGTCTCTGGCTAGGGCAGCACATCTGACAAAGTGAAATGGCAGCTTCCTCGAGGAGTATGTGTTTGCTTACTTCCGGCTCAGTCTCTCTCTGTGTGTCTAGTTACTGGGAGATTACGACAAAGTCAAGGCTGTATCTGAGGGCTCCGACTGTCGCTGCAAGTGTGTGGTGAGACCCCTGGGCCGAGATGCTTGCCAGAGGATCAATGAGGGGGCTTCCGGGAAGGAAGATTTCTACACAGTGGAAACCATCACCTCGGGCTCATCCTGTAAATGTGCCTGCGTCGCTCCCCCATCTGCCGTCAATCCCTGTGAGGGAGACTTCAGGCTCCAGAAGCTTCGTGAAGCTGACAGCCGGGATTTGAAGGTAGGAGCTGGGAAGGGGGAGTTTGTTGGGCGAGAAGATACCTGGGGGAGCTAAGAGACCGCAGACTCACAGCTGGGCATGGAAGGCCTTTGAGGAAAGTCAAGCCTGGCCCCCTGGAGTCTTCAGTGTGGATCTGAGGCTGATCCAACAAGCTGGACGTTTTCAGCTCTGAAGTCAGTGACAGACAGGGGGGTGAGGGGAGAAGAAATTATGCCCTATGCCTGCCCAACCTATGGAACCAGAAAGGCCAGGACTAGAAGGAGCTGCCAGGACCCTCTGGCCAAAAGAACTCAGTGTTCTCCAGGAAAATCCCTGTCACAATTTACTGTCAGCCTACCATGTACACAGAAGATGTAAAAGACACAAAGGAGTGAAGGCTTTGGTCCTGGCACCGTTGTTAGAATGACGCTGCTCCTGGGCTTGTGTTCTGTAGTGGTGTGGGCGGCCCCATGCTCGGCTGAAGGCATCAGCTGCCCCTGCTCTTCCTCTTTCCCTTGCACAGTGAGGTGGTCAGACGGCCTTGTGTTTAGCATCCTCCTTCGATTCTCTGAGCTCAGCCTCCTTGAATGTAATGTGGTGGCCTCGGAGGGCCTGGGAACATGGATGGACGCCATCTATAGTGACTAGTTGGCACGATGCCCATGAACCCTGTGTAAATGAGGGAGTGAGCAGAGAGACGATGTTGCTTCTGCTGAGTCTGGTATCTGGCGTCCACTTGCTCACACGGCAGCCATTGATTCCTCTTTAAGCAGAAAAAGTGTTCAATGGGACAAGAAATGTCCCAGCTTTGGCCACAGGACTCAAGAGTGCTAGCTCTACACAGAGCTTCTAGGATTGGACTCTGGGGGATTTCTAGAACCACAGCAGGCAAATGTTCTATTAGGAATCAGAAAAGGTACCATAGTCCATACTGACCGGCTGTGAGATCCCCTTGGACGGAAGGAACTCTTCTAAACACTGAACATTTCAGCGTGGGGTTCTTCATTTGGAAGCAAAGCAAGGAGATGGATGGGTAGCAGAGATTACAGAAGCATGGCCCGCATCCCCCAGGCACAGGTCTCTTTGGTAGGAAGGTTCTTTTCCATGTCTCACCTACTCTTTAGTCTGAGCTCTGCGAGCCCTGGATGCTGCCAGAGCCTATGTTCTCAGGGAAGGTGGCATTTGGGAAAGACGAGAAGGCTGCATGCCCTGGGGCAGGTTGCCGTCTCAGACATGGGCTACTGTGTCATTTATACTCCAGGATTAGTTTGCTTTTTTTTTTTTTTTTTTTTTTTTACACTGAAAAGACTGTGGTTGCCTTTCAGGGCTTTCAGTCCAGGCTGAAGTGAAGGGTTCCTGAAGCTCACCCTCAAGGTGTTGACATTTGTAGTTACTATGCAGAGTGTTTATAGGTCTGATAGCAAAAAGCCTGATATATATATATCTTGAGGGAACAGAATTGAAAAAGGCCTGAAAAAGCTTAGAATCTAGTAAGAACTGCAGAATGTACGTGGTTGACCTGTTTTGTAACAGACACAAATAGCCTCTGAAAGTGTCTAGACCTCAGGTTCACTTGACCATGTAAGGTCATCTAATTGTTATATCTTGAAGGCAATATATATAATATACATATATGTACATATATGGTATATATATCTCACAGCTGGGGCCTATCTGTGTTCCTCCCTGCACAAACGCACCCTCTGAGGGCACCTCTCAATTCCTGGCTAGTGGCTTCGCTGTAGAGCCTCCAACATGGAGATCTAAAAGGAAGCTTCTTCCCTGTGTCTCTGTTAGTCCCAGGCACAAACTAATTAATCCACTGTTCTTACTTCTTAGCTCTCCACAATTATAGACATGCTGGAAGGCGCTTTCTATGGCCTGGATCTCCTAAAGCTGCATTCAGTGACCACTAAACTGGTGGGGCGAGTGGACAAACTGGAGGAGGTAAGGAAGAGTCCAAGGCTTTACTATCTTTCTTGCACTCGAGCCCCAAAGGATATAAGGCTTTAGTGATCCTCACTCAGCCCTCCGACAGGTGCTAGTGACTGACATCTCACTCTTGTGCCCAAACGGTTGCTGCTTCAAGCACAAATCTCTAACGTTAGCTTTGGAGTATTACTCTAAGGCAGTGGTCCTCAACCTTCCTAATGCTGTGACCCTTTAAAATAGTTCCTCATGTTGTGGTGACCCCCAACCATAAAGTGATTTTTTTTTGTTGCTACTTCATAACTGTAATTTTACTACTTTTTTTTTTCTTTTTCTTTTTCTGAAGTTTGCCTTTCCTCCCCTCCTTCTAGTCCCCTACCCACACCCCAGCCGTCTGCTCTTCTTTCCTTTCTCTTCAGAAAAGGGGAGTCCTCCCATGGATAATAAACAGTCTTGGCATATCAAGTTGCAGTAAGGTTAGGCATATCTTTTCCTACTGAGGCTAGAGGAGGCAGCCCAGCTAGGAGACAGGATTCCAAAGGCAGGCAACAGAGCCAGAGACAACCCCTGCTCCTGCTGTCAGGAATCCCACATGAAGATCAAGCCACACAGCTGTTACAAAAGTGTAGGGGGCCTAGGCCAGTCCCATGCATGCTCTCTGGTTGGTGGTTCAGTCTCTGCGAGCCCTTATGGGCCCACGTTAGTTGATTCTGTAGGATTTCTTGTGGTGTCCTTGACTCCTCCGGCTCATACAAGCCTTCCTCCCCTCTTCTGCAGGATTCCCCCCAAGGCCTGCCAAATGTTTGGCTGTTGGTCTCTGGATCTGACTTTTGTAATAATGTAAATGTCTGATATGCAGGCTATCTAAAATGTGACCCATGTGAAAGGGTTTTTCCATCCCTCCCCGACAAAAGGGATCGCGTCTCACAGGTTGAGAACCGTTGCTCTAAGTGATGGATTCAATAATGCAAGGGCCACAAGCATATACATATTCCTCATGGAATAAATAGGCTTTAGGGGCTCTATCATGGGGAATCCGAGGTTCCCTGGGGAGTGATTGGTAAAATGTGAGAAAGAGAGGGTCTCTAGTTTATGTAGAAAGAACAGCAGAGTCAAGTCAGCCGACTCCGTCTACTACCACCAAGCAACCGTGCCCTGCCCCACCCATGCTATCCTGTCCACTTTGTATGATTGTCCAGGGGACCAAAGGTACACTAGTCACGATCGAACTCCTTCAAAACCATTAAATGGGATGCCGCGTCTGGACTGTGACCAAAGAGAGATGAGGATAAACGTTCCCACAATGCACTGCCAGGGATGCTGGGCCAGAGAAGACAAACCACTGCATTCAGGATTAGCTAGTTCAGCACCTCCCCTTCAATTAGGGAATGCCCCCCTAAAAGGCATTCCTGGAGGGGGCTTGGAAGACTGTGAGGTGGCTTAGTTGGTGAAGGTGCCTGTTGCATGCATCTTTAGCTGAGTTCAGTCCCTGGGACCCACATAGTGAAAGGGGAGTGCAGGCTTCCCTAAGGTGGCCTCTGATCTCCACATGAATTTATCTTGTGGGACACACACACACACACACACACACACACACACACACACACGAGAGAGAGAGAGAGAGAGAGAGAGAGAGAGAGAGAGAGAGAGAGAGAGAGAGAGAGAGAGAACTTTTAATGCCCCCAAAAGCCAATCGTGGCAGCCCATGTCTCTAATCACTTTCTTTCCGTCACTCTTAGGTTTAGACCCTTCCACGCTGTAAGGAGTGATCAAAGGACGAGAATTGTTCTGGCGTCATTAGTGGGGCCCAAAGTCACTTTAGTTGCTGAGTGTGATAAGGAGGGTCCAGAGTCTGCAGCTTGAGTCTGCGGACGGGGTGAGGCAGCCACATGGCCCACGTTAGCTCTCTCGACTGTGCCATCTTTCACCCATCAGAGGGGCTGGCTGGAGAGGTGGCCCTGGTGCTGACGGCGGAATGATGGCACAGATACAGGGCCCTTCCCAGTGTAACTACTAACTATTCTTTCAAATGGGTTGGTTCTGAAGGGATCCCACCAAGGTCCAGAGCTTGAAAGCACCACCGTTCCTAGAGTCCCCCAGAACTGTCCAAATGGGTGATGTCCCTTTAAGAAAACGAAGGGCAGCCACCTCTTCTACTTTCAGTTGACCTTGACAGCCACATAGTTTCCATTCCTTCTAGGGAGCACAGCTTGGGAATGATGGCTCTGTGAGAAGATTCTAGAGGCCAAGGTCAGATGATACCCAACCTCCGAGGAGGCCAAGCCCATTCCCAGCCCCGCCCCCACCCCCCATAGTAGATCCTCCTCTGGCTAAGAGTTAAAAATGGGAGGAGCCTAGTGCACTGCAGTGGCCCAGCAGGAGGACACTTAGTCACTCTGAGGTTTTGTCCCAGTCATCACCATGACAGGAGTATCTTTTCAAAATTCGCATGTTTAGTAGCCAGCTTTGGACTTTTATAATAATAATCCTTGTATTTACACAGCATTTTACGGTTTTGTTTTTGTTTTTTTAACATTCCATATACATGGGCAGGATGTGAGACCTCAGGAAATTCCATGGCTTGCCTGAAATCAAGAGAAAAGACGCCCAGGGCTGGGTTCTGGTTCCGACCTTCTGGTTCTGGTCCAGAGCTCTTTCTAATGAATCTCAGAAGTTCCTTCGAGTTCTTGTTGTCTGCTCTGTAGGCATCAGTTGTCTTCCAAGGGGGTTTCTAGGTAGAACTGTGGCTGCGTCCCATACACATGAAGGTCCCACTCCACGGAGCTTTCCCTGAGCCAGACAATCCTAGGTGACAGGTTGCTGTGCTGACAGGAGCCTTCAGACCCATGAAGTGAGGCACTGTGTCTTAGGCTGAGGTGGACTGAGGCAGCCTGTCTGTCTGGGGTATGCAGTAATTGAAAAGGCAGAATGCTGGGTAAATGGAAAAAACACACACACACTTTCTCTCTCCAGCCCGGCTCTGTAAGAGGAATGGAAGGAAAATTCTGCTCCTACTCCTTCCTTGCAGATTCTTGAATCCCAAGGGGATTTCTCTGGAGGTCAGACAAGACCAAAGGAGGTCAGATCAGAGGGGCCGTCCTCTCAGAGTAAGCCGACTGCTTGGCAGCGCAAGTGGGCACACGTGTGCACATCTGTCTAGGGCATAAAGGAGAATGTAGGCATGGAAACCTCATTTGCAGATGAAAGAGGAAGGAAGAAGAGAGAAATGGATTCTGGTTCAGAGCTTCCTCGCTCTCAGTAAAGTCCTCCCTGGCGGCTCTGTCCATGGGCCGAGTAGAAGGTTTTGTTTTAAACGATGGAGAAGATACATGCTTAGGAAAACCCACAGTAAACACGCAGCTTGACAACTCACTATAATGCTAACCTGGGGGGAACCACCCTCCAGCTGAAGACACAGTGATGTTAGTACAGCCACAGCCCCCTAGGTCCTCCCAGGCTCACGCCAAGGGAAGTTGATCAGCTTTCTTCTTCTTCTTCTTCTTCTTCTTCTTCTTCTTCTTCTTCTTCTTCTTCTTCTTCTTCTTCTTCACATTGTTCTTTTTGTTGTTGTTGTTAAGATTTATGTATTTTATTTTTATGTGCCTGAGTGTTTGTCTACATGAATGTATGTGTACCACATGTGTGCCTGGTACCCATGGAAGTCAGAAGAAGGCATCAGATGCCCTTGAACTGGAGTTACAGAGGGTTGTGAGCCTCACGGTGGGTGCTGGGAACTGAAACCCTGTCCTCTGCAAGAGCAGCCAGTGCTCTTAAGCACGGGTCCATCTCTCCAGCCCCTCCTTGCTTTTCTGTATAATTTATTCTTTAAGGATGAGTTCCCAAGCATGGTCGTTTCACCTGTTTTTGAACTTTGATCATATAGAATCCTACAGAGCACATGTGTGTTTTCAGGAATGTGTTATGTATTGAGCTGCTGTCACCTGACTTCACATTGTTAATATTTAACTGTTATTTCTGTGTCTTTTGATTCACCCATTTTTATGCCTGTGTATTATTTTACTATATGGACATGTTGCAATTTATCTACTTTGGTGATGGTAGACATGCGAATTATTTCCAGATTCATCATTCAGAATATTCCAGGAACTCTGCTGTGTGGGAACAGCCCTGTGAATGTGCCCTTCCATGCTTACTTGCATTTTCTATGGCATAGGACAAGTAATGGAGTGAGTGGCTTATTAATTATCTTAGACCAGTGACTCTTAACCTTCCTAATGCTTTTAACACAGCTCCTCATGTTCTGGTGACCCTCCCCCCAACGATAAAATTATTTTTATTGCTACTTCATAACTGTAATTTTGCTACTGTTATGAATCATACTGTAAATATCTGATACGCAACCCAAGGGGTTATAACCTGCAGGTTGAGAACCACTGTCTTGGGCTTTAAGCAAATACAAGTTTATACACCCTCTAAGCAGACATGAACCTTCATCAGCACTTGATAATATTCGGCTTTCTAATCTGGGAAGGGGAGATATATCATAGTAAAAACCATTTTATTGAGTTCCAAAATCTGAGCCTCAAATATTTTTCCTGTTCACTTTGGGGAGGCCTGAAACAAGTACACCCTGCTTTTTAGAACTGGTCCAGGAAGAAGGGACAGCCCAACACTTTAAACATGGCCGACTCACGCAGTCCCCCTTCTGCCAATGGCTAGGGAAGGGAGGAGAATTTGGAGAACATGACTGGGGAGTTGGAGTTGAAAGATAGGTAGACACAGAGCATTAGTGCCAGGAGAGATTGGCACTGGAAGTGTAGGGGGGAAACCTCTATCTTCCAAAGACAACAGTAAACCCAGTTCATTGCATACAGCCCTAGATGGTACTGAGTCAACGTAAGCAAAGACTTTCATCCTGAACTACAGGTGTGCCAAGGGATGCAGGATGAGCCCGAGCTGTGATGCCTAGTATAGCATACTGCTTCCAAGCAGGTTTTAAAAGGATGTTGTATGGGACAGGATTTCCATAAGATATGCAGATTTCTGTAGAGCCCTCCCCCCTAGCCGCAGGAGACCTATAAATGCTTGGGTGTAAGCGTTTGGATAAACCTGTCTATGATTGGGGCTGTATGCATTTGTACATGTGTGACTGCAGATCCCCATACCTGTAAAATACATGATACCAGCTGGTGGCATTCACCTGTAATCCCAGCCCCCTGGGAGCTGGAGAGAGGAGGATAAAGAATTCAAGGCAATTCCCAGCTATAGGGAGTTCAAGGCCAGCCTGGCTGACTTAAGACACCATCTCAGATGACAGCAAAGAAGCACAGTTGCTGCTGCTGAGCCCTGCCCCTCCTGGTGTGTAGTTTTTTTTTTTTTAAATCCCTGTGCACAGATGAGCATGGCGGATGGCTGGGGGGTAGGGGGTGGGGGTGGAGGAATGGAGGGGACATTGTGTGTCAGCTGATTTTCCCCCCCAGATACTATTGCCTCCGAAGAAGATTAACCGTCTCTGATGAGTTTTTCCAGGGTCAGAACTAGCCCTCGCCCTCGAATGCACTGACCCAGGCTTTGGTGAGGTTCTCCCTGAAATCTGAAGCTCTGTTAGCAGCTGTGTTTCTGGCTCAGAAGGCAATGTCAGAGTAGTGTTCCTTACTCAGGGGGGATATATGTTTACACTAGCTAATAGGAAAATGTAATTTTCACCTGGGCAGTGCTGGCTCTGAGATAGGGAAACCGTCGCTTTCCAAGCTTGCCTCCCACCCTACCTCCCAGCCCTCAAAAAGCCTCAAGTGCTTACTCTCCTGATCAAAGGTGCCGCTTCAGAAGGGCCTCTCTGCAGTCATCTCGCCCTCGTGGCTTCCTTAAGTGCGGCTTTGGAGAGGGAGGTTCTTCTTGTCTCCTGAAGTACTCTGCTGAAGAGGCGGAGGGTCAGCGATAATGTTTCCAATATACATTTCAGCTTTACTTTAATTCAATTTACATCTTAATATGAGTTCAAGCTGAGGTATCACCTCTCCTGGGCTTACATATGCTCCAAATCAATTTGCTACTGTGGAATTCAAGCTCTACTTCTTGGCTAAAGGTATAGGAGTCAGCCTTCCGTCCGCTGGCTTAGGAACACCTCGTAGTTGCCAGGATATGAGAGAGAGTGAGGCTTGGTTTGGGGGAGTAAGCGTCTGAGGGGCTAACACACAACCTCATCCCCCCAGGGGCCCGGAATTTATCTGGTCTGTCTCTCCTTCCAAGCTTGGGATCTCCTGAGGGCAGCTGGGTAGCCGTCTTTTTTGTTCCCCAGGCCTGGATCAGCAGCACCTGACACACACACAAGCTGCTCAGCAGCTGTTCAGCTGGGGAGGGATTGAGAGCAGCAGCTGGTGGCTCCCTCACCCCCTAGGTCTGCCTGTGGCACCAGCTGTGGTCGGAGGGGATCGGGCACAGCCTGTCTGTCCTGCCGTCAGAAGCTCCGGCTGTTCCCAGCTGCTCTTCCCACTCTGGCTTCTTACTAGGAGCTGGGGGACAGCTGTCATCTGGGGTGGCTGTCCCTGGCCATCTGGTTCAAATTGGGTCCCTGAGGGCTCAGAGGGGGGCAGGGACAGTCAGGGCAAGCTGACAGGAACCGCTAGCCCTCCCACTGTAGACCCCCTTCACCCCAGCACATGTGCACAACACTGCTGCAAGACCACTTCAAACTTGCTCCGCACCTGAGCCTGGCCCAAGTAGCAAGTAGCCTGCTGCGTGTTCATGGGAGCAAGGTTTGGCCTACATGCAGTCTGGCCCAGCTTCCTCCTACATGCATCCCCGGTATCCTGGGGTGTCCTTTCTTTCCTCCCCGCCTCAGCCATACCGGCCACAGCCCTTCCTTCCTTTAAGATCTGTTCGTCTGCTACTGTCACTGTAAGAGCTACTCTACTGCAGCGGCGCCTGTAGTCTCCAGCCTTGTTTCACCCCAAGCAGTCTACCACACACAGCCCCTTCCTTGTCTGTTCTCTGTAACCACCCTGGGTGCGGCTGATGCCTTCATTTGTTCTCCAAGAGTCCTGGAGAGGTTTCATCGGTGGCTTGGTTATATAACCAGGCTGTGACCTCCAGAGCCTTTCTACACGCATGCACGCGCACGCACACACACACACACACACACACACACACACACACACACACACACACACACACGTCCTGGTTCTGGTTAGAAAAGCAAGGTCCTAGAGAGCTCCTGGAGCTCCCTGCTCCTGATGGCATCCATTCTACCTTCTGTCTGTAACCTACCATCCCCTACCCATGTCCAATTGAGGCAAGAAGCTTCACCCAGAGGATACCCTTGCACCATGCTCACCCCAGCAGTGTACACATCTGGGTGCACTGTCTTCCACACCTCTGCATAGTGTACGCTGACTAACTGCTGAGCAGTGTGCTGATAAAGGCCCCGTGCTGACCCTAGGACCACCTATGTGTTGTTTCCTCATTGCCAAGGGACTCTGCTCGACTACTCACATGCCCCCTCCCTCTGGTTTTTGTGCCTCTAGTTACAGTTAGAACTGACACCTTTTCCCGGTCTGGTGGCACGGGCTTGCTCTCAGCCGATAGCCTGCTATGCTGGAGTGCGTGACTCTCTAGCACGTGGCACTTTTTGAGGGAACACTCCCCAGCCCCCTAGCCCTGCCTAGTCTAGGGACTCATAATCAAGCCTCCAGATCCTTAATTGTGTTCAGACTTCTGCTCTAGTCCTCTGGGATGCCTTGCTCGTTCACTTTTCTCCCCACCCTCCACGTCATGGCGCCAGGATCCTTGGCAGGGGCCATGTAGTATGCTGGCTTAAGGCAGGATAGGCACCCTTCTCGCTGTTTTCAGCTGAGTTCGCATACATTGTAAATGTCATGAGCACAGCTGTCCCAGAGGGGAAGAGCTCAAGGCATGAGGTCATGGAGTTCTCTTACTTGCCAGGGTAGGATCCTAAGCACTCTGAGGCGGGAGGGGAGGGTGAATGCCACTCCCCACACCTCCAAGAAGGTGCTCCACAAAAGGCCCTTGGTGTGAGGAAGGCAAAACCTTGCTGAGGGCCAGCAGCAGTTCATGGGAGGTGGCTGCTTGGAGGTAGCCACAAAGGGACAGCTGCTGCTGCTGCCCTGGGGACATCAGCTGGCTCAGCCCAACAAGCTGACGAGGGGGTGGGGGGGGTGGGGGGGGATGATGCCACCTCCAGCCTAGTGTTTATTCAGGCGGCCAACAGTCTTTGCTGTTCCCATGAGGGAAATAAACTATACAGCTCCTCTGGGCTTTCAGAGCTGGCCTGCCTCAAACCCTCCTCTGTGAGAATCCAAAATAATGGCATTGCTGAAATCAGAAAGGGGATTGGAGACTATAAATCAATGGGCAGCGAACCCCTGGGGCCCGGCAGGCAGGAGGTGGGAGTTGCACCTGTGGGCTGCTGGAACCTCCCAGAGAGTTCTGGAAGCTCATGCTTGGGGTGTTCAGGACTCAGGGGGGCCACCTTTCACACAAGGAAGATACTCAAGCCCGCACGTCCCATCATCCTGAGCACTCCAAGATATTGGCACTTTAGCTGGAGTCCTGGGGCTGAGGACACAACTCAGTACCCGTGAAGTGCTGTCCCTGCCCTTGGTGAGGGGTCAACACTGGCCTTTGTTAGGTTACGTTGACATAGTTTCCACCCAATTCTTTTCTCTGGTTGATGTTTTCTCATCTCTTGGTCTGTTGCTTACTTCCTCCTCATGGAAAGAGATCTTCCCCCAGGGTGGGCTCCTCGCTGGTCTTGATCACTGAGCCACCCTGTCCCACGGTCCTCAGCATCCATGCACTAACAGAGAAATTCCACCACTGGTCTCTGCACTTACATGAGAAGCTACGGAACGGACAGGTGCTGTATGCGTGGTCGCATGGTTCCAGAGACCAGGAGCCTTTCCGCTCTCACTCAGGAAGACCCTGGCTGTCACAAATAGCTTCTTTCCCATTTCTGGTCACTTGTCCTGGAGCTATCTCAAGCTTCTTTTTGAGGCAGCATTTCACAGACTCCCATGTTGACTCTGCACACCTGGAGAGTTTGGGAGAATGCAGGTTCTTATTCTGCAGCTCTGGGAAAGGCCTGGGAATGGCATTTCTGTGCGTGGCACTGATTGTGCTGGCCTCTTGCTGTACTTTGAGTGGCGAGGATCTGTGGGAGTCCAGTATCCCAAGCCGTTCTGCAGATGCATGGCCTTGGTGCATCTGAAAGCAAGCTGCAAGGATGCTCTGGCATCTTTAAAGGGCTTGGTGCTGCTGGGGGCTGGCTGGGCTGGCTGGGCACCCTTAGTGGTCCAGAAAGTGAACATCAGGAGTGAAGACCAGGAGGCTGGTGATGAGTCAGCTCAGTCACTTTTTACTTATATTTTGTTGAGAGAGAGAGAGAGAGAGAGAGAGAGAGAGAGAGAGAGAGATAAGTGTATGTATGCCATAGCACACAGGTAGAGCAAAATTTATGGCTTCAGCTCTTCCCTTCCAACTTTATGTGGGTTCTGGGAATTGAACTTAGGTCTCCAGGCTTTTGAAGCAATTACCTTTACCCTCGGGGCATCTGCCAGTTTTTGTTTTGTTTTGTTTTGTTTTGTTTAATGGCATTTAGCAGCAGGTCTCAGCAACCACTCTATAATATGAAAAGTCAGGCCTGAGTGCTGGGGTCTATTCCAATAATGATAGACAATAACTACCTAATATGTTTCTTATACATTCAGCTGTATCGATTCATTTGATCCTTATAAGCACGCCCAGGGAATGTGCTAGTACTGTCAATTTTTCACTAATGGGAAATGGATATGGAAAGAGTTTAAATAATTTGCCTGAGATCACAGAGCTGGGAATAGCAGCAGTGAGCTATGAGCTGGACACTGTCCTCCTTAATCTATGGTTTTAACCATTGTACTCCCCCCCCCTCCCCGCCCTGAAAGCCTGTCAGCAAAGACCACACACACTCATTTTTGCTGAATTCTCCAAACCAGGCCCCTTTCTCACAGACTGTAGCTTCAACAGTTAATTCTGTGCAATTTAGAGAGTCTGGCTTGGGCTAAGTGCTAGAGAACAGGGCGAACCCGTCAAGGGCTGAGGGTGAAATGCCCCTAGAATGGTGAACTGGCCATTCTGAAGCCTGGAAAGTTTAACAAGAATCTACTGAGCTTCCCCTGGGCGCCCCACCCCCCTTGGAGCCCCAGTGTCTGGGTGTCACCGTCTTCTTGGCTATATGAGCATCACCTTGGCTCCGAGCCACCCAGGCTCCCTTCTAAGATATTAGTAACCCCATCACCAGGCTGCAGGGCTGGGGCTGGAAATGGGGCTGTATCTGATAAAGGGCAGAGAGCAAATGCGTCTTCTCTTTTGCTTGGTTTCTTCCTCTACCAACCTCACCGATCTCAAAAACAGGGCCCAAAGGTGAACTCATCTGACATCTAATGTTAATTGCTTTTGCATGTATGTGGTACTGGGAATTGAACCAAGGACCTCACACATACTAGGCAAGTGTTCTAATACGGACTGCATCCTCAGCTCTTTGTGTGTCTCTTATTTTATCAGTATGTTGCCAAAGCTGGCCTTGAGCCTGCTCTGCATCCCAGGCTGGCCTTGAGCCTGCTCTGCATCCCAGGCTGGCCTTGAGCCTGCTCTGCATCCCAGGCTGGTCTTGAGCCTGCTCTGCATCCCAGGCTGGTCTTGAGCCTGCTCTGCATCCCAGGCTGGCCTTGAGCCTGCTCTGCATCCCAGGCTGGTCTTGAGCCTGCTCTGCATCCCAGGCTGGTCTTGAGCCTGCTCTGCATCCCAGGCTGGTCTTGAGCCTGCTCTGCATCCCAGGCTGGTCTTGAGCCTGCTCTGCATCCCAGGCTGGTCTTGAGCCTGCTCTGCATCCCAGGCTGGTCCTGAGCTTGCAGTTGTTTTATTTCAGTCTTCTATACAGCTAGGGCTATAGGTCTGAGTCACCAACCCTGGTTACATAGAACATTTTATTTTATTTATTTTCAGAGCTGAGGGTAGAACCTGAGGCCTTATGAAAGATATAAAAGGCTTCTGCCACTGAGCTATATCCCCAACCTTGCCTTTAAAACCATTTATTTCTTTACTTATTTACTTATTATTTGTGCTCACTACTGGGCAGAGGGGGTCTCTAAGCTCTGTGGTTCAGATCTCACTGGCACCCACCTTCCTCTGTGGGTGCACTCCCCCGACTCCTCCACACTCCTGCTTGCATGTTCCGACCATCCTGTCCAGCATGTGCAGGCTCTGCAGCAGTGTCTCTCCCCAGTGATGGCAGCCACCTCCGCGAGACAAGAAGAACTCCAGGAGGGGCGTTTGGAGCCTTTCTTGCTCCGCCGTGCCAGCTAACCAAGATGCTGCTTTGGCCCTTTCTGGTGTGAAGCAAGCAGGCTTAGAGCATGGAAAGTGCCCACTTGGGGTCATTTCAGGCGGCTGTTTGCACGCACAGATAGGAAAGTTTGATGTCAGGCTGTGCATTTTCTATGTGAGTGATCCAAAAGGGCAGGGGAGGGATGGTTTGTGCTCATACAGAAGTGAAGTAAGTACACTCCTTTTGGACCAACTCTTCTAAAATCACTTCAATACCCTTCTTTCATACACTTGTGCCAGTGAATGGAACCGTTGCCACCAGTCTTCATCACTTGGCAGGGACACTGTATACAAATAACCAAAAAAAAAAAAAAAAAAAAAAAAAAAAAAAAAAAAGAATCTGGGTACCCTGGCCATTGCAGCAGTCCTAGGAAGGAAGCTATGTTAGTCTGGGTATTTCTAACAGTTGGGTGTCTTAGAACTGGAAACATTGCCTGGGTGCCTGTCACTGGTTCGCAGCACAGGGCTAGGCACACTGGCTGGTGTCTCAGCCACTGCAGGTGGCTCTGTCCTCTAGGCCTTCCCCATGTCTCTGCGTCACCACACTCTGAGCCAACGCCACATCTTACCTCCATGCTCCAAGCCATCCCCTCCTCGCCACGTTCTCACGGCTGCCAGTCACCAGTTGTCTGTCGTCAAAGCACCTTTTGATGCATCCTCTTTTCAAAAATTCTTTTCTTCTCAGGAAGTTTCTAAAAACCTCACCAAGGAAAATGAGCAAATCAAAGAGGACATGGAAGAAATTCGCACTGAGATGAATAAGCGGAGCAAAGAGAACTGCTCTGACGACATCCTAGACAGCATGCCGGACATACGCTCAGCCCTGCAGAGGGATGCGGCCGCGGCCTACGCCCACCCACAGGTACAGCCCCATCTCCCCAGGGCATCTTCTCGGCCTGGAAGTGTGAGATAAGCTTCAGGAAGAGCTCTTCAAGTTCTTCTACAGCCAGGGTCTCACGTCTATGTGTGATGTGTAGGGCTTGGCCTGGCTTCACTCAACACTGATGGCCAGGAAAGTTCAGCAAGTAAGGGTGGAAGTTGGTACTCAAATCTGGGTCTTCTGAGCCTTGGCCCCATTCTTCTCACAATATCCCATCCTGTTTTTGTGAGCATCCCTCGCAGGACATAAATGCTGTCTTACCTGGGACCATCCAGGTTTGCACCTGCCCTAGCATTATTTTTTAAAAGATGTATTCATTTTTTATTATTATGTATACAGTGCTCTGCCTGCATATACACTCACAGGCCAGAAGAGGGCATCAGATCACATTACAAATGGTTGTGAGCCACCGTGTGGTGACTGGGAATTGAACTCAGGACCTCTGAAAGAGTAGTCAGTGCTCTTAACCACTGAGCCATCTCTCCACCTCCCCAAGCCCCACCCCCATCCCCAGCGTCATTATTAATACCACATTTTTCCCTCTCAGAAATGTCTTAGCTTGGAGACAACAAATGATATGGTCCTCCTATTTATAAAGGACTCATTTAGTTACCAGATACTTTGATCACTGTGTGGCCATCACTGCAGTTCTGGAAAGCAGGCCAGATGCAGGTCAGTACCCCTAACTTACAGTTGGACATAGATTCTGGATCAGTTGGAAAGCTGTGGCAGAGCACTTCAAACTCTGTCCCTTCCACCCAGTTGTGTTCCTAGCACAAAGCTACCCATATATAAGATGGCTAATATAGTTTGAGTGATGCCACAAGGCCTACTTGCAGAAAAATATCACTTCACTTGGTAACCTTTTCATAAAAAATACTAGCTAGGCATGGTGGTACACTCCTTTAATCCCAGCACTTGAAAAGCAGAGGCAGGTGGATCTCTGTGAGTTTGAGGCCAGCCTGTTCTACATAGTGAGTTCCAGGATAGAACCATGCAGAGAGACTATGTCTCAAAAAAAAAAAAAAAAAAGAAAAGAAAACAACAACAACAACAACAACAACAAACAACAAAACTTCTATGTGGTTACATTTGTTTACATGCAATATAGTGAGCTGTGTACTGCATTAATGGCCAAGGAACAGGCACTGATTTAGAAGACAGTCCAAGGCCAAGAGCATGGAGGAAGAAACAAGCATTCTGGTGTGAGACCTGCAGAGCCCTGTTAGCAAGGCAGGTTGGATGATGTATCGTGAAAGGTCATTTCTGAAACCTGGCTCACTTTGCCTCTCTGAATCAGTGGTGGATGGCAGGGCTGAAACACTTTCTGGGTATGGGGTTGAGCAGAGCCTAGGTTAATTAGAGGCCTTGAGCTGGTTCGTCTGGGTGCAGTGACACATAAAAGGTGGGAAATGGGTTGCTCAGTTGTCTGTTACTGTAACAAACTACCTGAAGTAATCAACTAACAAAGAGGAATGGTTTGGTTTTGACTTGTGGCCTCAGAAGTTTCTGCGCATTGTCATTGGTTTGGGGGGCGGGGGGGGTATGTGGTAAAGCTCTGCCACTTACCCCAGGATTTGGGGAAGGAAAAGGGAAGTGGAAAAGACTACAGCCCTGAAGACCTAACTTCTCCCACAAGGCCCCATGCTTTAAAGCTTGTACCACATCATAGCACCATAGGCTAGAGACCAAGCCCTCGATAAATGGGTCTTTGAGAGATTTAAGATCCAAATTATAGCAGGTCACATTGCTTTGTGGTACTCTGTTAACCTGGGTCATTGTGAATTTGCATAGAGAGGAAGGCAGGCTCTGTACGTAGGCTCAGAACCCCTTGGTTTGTTTGTATCCTAGGCTAGCTGCAAATTTCCTATGTAGCCAAAGATAGCCTTGAACTCTTGAATTCCCTGCCTTCTCCTTCCAGATGTCTGGATTACAGGTGTGGGCTACCTGTAATGGTGTGCGCGGTGCTAGGGATTGAACACCGGACTTTGTGCAGGATAAGCATTCTTCAAGCTGAACTACAGTCCCAACTTACAGGCTCAGAACTCTTGGGCAAAGAAACTCATCATAGTGGGGCCAAGCAGGCATCCCTGGTGGGCTGGGAAACTTTGGGGCACATGTGTTCTGAAGGCAAGATGACAGATGATGACTTTGAGACAGCAACTACTGGGAAAGTCTGGTGTGTGGACATCCCCTATATGTTAAGTCAGAAGCAATTTCCTGCTGGAAAGTGAGGAGGAGCGGTCATTATCTGGCTTCCGATGTATCTGGAAGCATTATATTCCTTCAGAAATAATTTTTCTCATTTTGAGTGTCCCTGACATGTTGGCCACTAAACATGTGTTTGGCCTGCCTGGTGGGTCACCCCTGAGGGAACCTGAAATCATAACTCCAAAGCCAGAAGATTTGGGGGACCAGAAGGAGACTTAAGGGCACCTGTTCCCCACACTTGGATCTCGTGCCCCTCATCTCAGCCCCCGCCCCCACACTGCCCAGTGCAGCCAGCATTCCCTGCCTTCCACTTCCAGCTTCCCAGTCAGCCGGCTACATTGGAGAATGTGGTCTGTTGTCTTGATGACAAATTCTGTGGTGTGTCCAGGAACCCAGCTCAGATTTTCTGAGGGCAAACTGCAAGCCGAGTCAAACACATCAAACTCTTTTTTTTCTCCTTGCTCAGCAAAAGTCTCCATCCTTCCCTGAGTCCCCACAGCACACACTGCTGAAGTTAGCACAATCCACCCAGCCAGCCTGGTAGTGCAGAGGGAAATGTAAGATGCCCAAAGGTAGCCTCAGTCTCTCCCTGTGTACGCAGCCCTGTGTCTTTGGTGAGCACCACGGGAGATGGTTTGCCTGTTTACTTCTGGTTCTTGAAGATGATGTCAGGCAGTTCTTGGGATAGCGACTGATTGTCTGTAAGGTGGGCTTCCAGCATGTTTAGAAGGTTGGTGGGGAGGCACGGAGGCTAACTTGGTAGTGGAAAGAGCAGAGTGGGAACGCTGGATGCCCAGAGGTGGTGAAATCATTTGGCAGACACTTAGATGAACAGAGAGGCAATCAGAACATGGTGGGGGCAGCTGCTGCCCATTTCAACTCGTCGCCAGCAAATCCAAGGAAATTATATGGTGTCTGGTAAAGGCTGTCCGCCCGTCTTGCTCCATATCCTTGGCTGGGACAAAGCACTACCGCCCTGCCCTTTCCAGAGAGCCTGGAACTTAAAGACAGTTCCTGGGGTTTGCCACAAAGAAATGACAGCTCACTCCGGTAACACAGAGGGAAACCAGGGCCAGCAATTAGATGCTCCTGGGCATTTGAGGTACGGGTTGCAGCAGGGGCCTCCTGTCAGCCTCCCAGGCAGCTTTTTCCACTGGGAAATGAACCATCTACCACGTCTGCTGGGCTGGCCAATTTTTGGATGGCAAATAAATAGTCCCGAGGTCACAACCAATGTGGCTTTAATGTAGGGAGAAGCACAGGCCCAGGAAGTAGCAGCCACTTCACTGAGTGATTTTTTTTTCCTAGAGTCACTAAATGACTGTTTCCTCATCCATTTAACGCTGGTAGCATTTACCTGACTCCACTGTTGTGAGGATGAAAAATAATATATAGTGGATAGGGCCATAAGAGGTGCCCCCTTAAATGGCATCACCAACAACCAGACACCCCCATACTTTTGGTAGAGGTTACCAAACAGAGGTTTGAGGGAGGAACAGGGAGCTGGCATGGAGGATGCAGGCTGCCCAGGGCACAGCCAGCATACTAGTATGTTTTGTATTCTCCTGGGCAGTTCTCTTGCCCCAGTGAAGGAAGATTGGCA